>NW_028134075.1:0-55000 GCF_964662115.1 Mustela nivalis | reverse complement strand
TGGCCCAATCCCAAGTGATTGGGGTCATTCTGTGAGTGGGAGGAGTCCTTTCTGTGTTTATTTACCTCAAATGTCCCACGAAAGAGGGATTCCAGAGCAGAGCCCTGAGTAGGTGTGACTAGATGTCTCTACCTCTGGTTAAGATTGGGTGACTTGGGGCATGGCAGGCCCCATATGCGGGCTCATGGTCTAGCCACTGAGAGGCTTTACTTGAGGACAGGGCTCAAACTGAGGGTCCCAATGTGTGTTTGAGCCCACCGCAGCTCTTAAGCATAGGCAGGGCCTCAGGGACCCTACACTACCCTCAGGGGCCCTACTACTACCCCTGTAGGCCCTACAGGGGTCCTACACTGAACGTTGGACAAGATGCCAACCACAAGATTCTGGCGAGAGGGAAGGAGGAGTTCTGATTTCTGCATCACGTTCACCCATGGGAAGTGAGTAGAGATAAGGTCTAGGATTCTGTAGCATGAAAACCGAAGTTGGAAAGAGATGGCGACCTAAGGCCATGGCGGTTCTGATGTTCTCAGTGTACTGCAAGCTGTCTGGGTGTCGGTTGGGAATTCAGGCCGCAGGTTCTGTCAGACAGGGCATTAGTGCACAGGCTAGACTATATAATTGGTGTACAGTTGAGTGACGTGCAGGTTTATCCTCATTTGAGGTTTCTGGGTAGACCCATAGGGCAATATTTTTCTTCTAGAGGGCAGGCAGAGTGCAGCACTGTGTCATCGGAAATCCCAAAATAGAGGGCGTGTGGTCCAGGAGAGTGAGGACGGAAGTCGGAGAACACTAGCTACGCTTAGGTTTTGGGGTGTGGGCACAGCAGGTACACTCTGAAGAGCTGAATCAAGATCTCGTGCATCTGAAGTCAAGGCGAAGATCAGCTGTTGGCTCAGGTTGGAGTTTCTTTCCATGATCTGCCTTCATGAAGATTGGGGGCATCATGTGACCTTGGAAGCTTTCCATGATATGAGTTGTTAGGTGGTCCATGCACAAGGACTCCTGTGGGACAGTCGAGACCTGTTGGATGGCTCAAGGATGTCCCATAAGGAACGACGCAAGAGCAGGGTTCTAAGGATGGATGCCTGAAGAGCCCAACTCGCATTTCAATTGTCTCCTAGCGACAAGGCAGGTTCAATCTGCTGGCTCTGGAGTAGCAACCGAGGGGGTTTAGTTGAAATGGACTCTCCTGAGGATGGGTCATAATTTGGGATTGTGTCAATGGAGATATTCAAATGGGGCAGTGGCTCCAGTGACCTGAAGTTTTCTCCTAACTGGAGGTTATGACACAGCTCCATAGAGCAAGATTCCCATGTGGAGACGAGATTTTTTCTGATAGGTAGCTCTGGAAACCCCCTTATGCTGGTATTGGAATCCAGGCCTCTGAGGAGAGATGCCTGAAAACAAAAGCAATGGATCCAATTAGGGACTAGGTGCCTGTCTTGTTTAATATTCTTTTCTATGGATATCTGTCTAAGGTTCTGATTGGAGGTAGTGGCTCAGCTTGTGCCAGAGGGTCCCTGTATGTCCAGGACATCCGACACTATTGGGATGGCCTCAGAGATTTTGGATGATTCTCCTAATCTGTCAGGTTGTGCCAAATGAATGAGCAGAATTCCCTTGGAGAGGGCAGGCACAGTCCTGAGGTGTGGCTCCATGGGGCTCAGCCTTTAGAATGTGTGGGTGAGGACAATGGAGACAGAAATCTGAAAACACAAACTCGGCTTAGGTTTGGGGACATAGGTATGACAGGCCCGATCTACAGACCTTGAGAATTTGGGGGGCTCTGAACAAAGGGCAAGTGTGTGGCGCTTTTTCAGGTTTTTGTCTCCGGATTTTGTGTCAATGGAGGCCGTGGAATGTCAGGCTGGCCTCATCGACCATGGACGAGTATTTCTCTCTGTGGATTTGGCCAGATTCCAATTGTTTGGGGTCATTCTTTGGATGGTAGGAGTCCTTACTTTTTTTTTTTTCTTTATCTTGGTTTTTTTTTTTTTTTTTACCTTATGTGTCCCACCAAATAGGGATTCCAGAAAAGAGCTCTGAATAAGGTTGACTAGACTTCTCAAGCTCTGGCTAGGATTGGGGGAGTAGGGGCATGGCAAGTCCCATATGCAGGCTCTTGGTCCAGCCCCGCAGAGGCTTTACTTGAGGCCAGGGTTCATGCTTAGGGTCCTAATGTGTGTTTGTGCCCATCGCAGCCCTCAAGCGTGTCTGAGGCCTCATGGGCCATGCTGGGTTCTCATATACTGAACGTTGGACAACATGCCAACCACAAGGTTTCTGGTCATGGTGAAGGTGAAGTTCTGATTTCTGCATCACGTACATCACTTAGTTGTGAGTGGAGATAATGTCTAGGTTCTGAAGCCTGAAGACCAAGGTTGGGAAGAGATGATGACCTAAGGCCATGGCATGTTCGATGTGTTCAGTGTGAGGCCAGGTGTCTGGGTGTCGGTCACGAGGTCTGGGGTCAGGCTGTTTCAGACAGGGCATTAGTGCCCAGGCTAGACTGTATAATTGGGGTACAGTCTAGAGAATTGCAGGTTGATCCTCATTTGATGTTTCTGGGTAGTCCCCTAGGGCAAAGTCTCTTTTCTGGAGGGCAGGCAGAGTGCTGCATTTTGTCTCCAGAATTCCCAAAGTGGAAGGCTTGTGGGCCAGGAGTGTGAGGATGGAAGTCTGAGAATGCGAGCTGGCTTAGGTTTTGGGGCGAGGGCAAGGCAGGCACACTCTGCAGAGCTGAATTGAGATCTCATGCATCTGAGGTCAGGGCGAGGATCAGACGGGAGTTTCTGTCCATGATGTCCTCTACCTGAAGGTGGAGGCATCACGAGGCCATGGAGGTTTTCCCACGGTGCGAGTGTGTGATGCTGCAAACCACAAGGATTCCTTCTGCAGGACAGTTGAGACCTGTTGAATGGATCAAGGACACCCCATTAGGAATTTCTCCAGAGCAGAGTTCTAACATGGATACCTGGGCAACGAACTCGCATTCCAATTGTCTCCTAGTGACAAAGCAGGTTTGATCTGCTGGCACTGGGTGAGCAACCGCCAGGTTTGTGTTGAAATGGACTCTCCTGAGGATGGGTCATAATGTGGGATTGTGTCCATTGAGACATTGGAATGGGGCGGTGGCTCCAGTGACGTGAAATTTGCTCCTAACTGGAGGTTTTGACACAGTTCCATATAGCATGATTCCCATGTGGCATGCGATTTGTTCTGATTGGTAGCTCCAGAAACCCCCATGTGCTGGTATTGGAATCCAGGCCTCTGAGGAGAGATACATGAAAACAAAAGCAATGAATTCGTTTAGGGCCTAGGTGCCTGTCCTCTTCAATCTTCTTTTCTATGGATATCTATCTACAGGTCTGATTGGAGGTAGTGGCTCAGCTTGTGGCAGATGGTCCCAGTTTGTCCCGGACATCCTACAATATTGGGGTGGCCTCGGGGACTTCGGATGTTTCTCCTAATCTGTCAGGTTGTGCCAAAGGAATGAGCAGAATTCCCATGGAGAGGGCAGGCACAGTCCTGAGGTGTGGCTCCATGGGGCCAAGCCTTTAGGGTGTGTGGTCCAGGACAATGGAGACAGAAGTCTGAAAACACAAACTTGGCTTAGGTTTGGGGACATAGGTATGGCAGGCCCGATCTACAGACCGTGAGAATTTTTCAGGCTTTGAACAAAGGGCGAGTGTGTGGCGCTTTTTCAGGCTTTTGTCTCCGGATTTTGTGTCAATGGTGGCCGTGGAATGTCAGGATGGCCTCATCAGCCATGGACGAGTATTTCTCTCTGTGAATTTGGCCCAATTCCAAGTGTTTGCGGTCATTCTTTGGACGGTAGGAGTTCTTTCTCTATTTTTTTTTTAACCTCATGTGTCCCACCAAGGAGGGATTCTAGAGAAGAGATCTGAGTAGGGGTGACTAGACTTCTCAAGCACTGGTTAAGGTTTGGGGAGTAGGGGCATGGTAATCTCCATATGTGGGCTCTTGGTCCAGCCCCGGAGAGGCTTTACTTGAGGCCAGGGTTCATGCTTAGGGTCCTAATGTGTGTTTGTGCCCATCGCAGCCCTCAAGCATGTCTGAGGCCTCATGGGCCATGCTTGTTTCTCCTACACTGCACATTGGACAACATGCCAACCACAGGGTTTCTGGTCATGGGGAAGGAGGAGTTCTGATTTCTGCATCACGTACACGGCATGGCAGTGAGTAGAGATAAGGTCTAGATTCTGAAGCCTGAAAACCGAGGTTGGTAAGAGATGACGACCTAAGGCCATGGTGGGTCCGATGCACTTAGTGTGCGGCCAGATGTCTGTGTCCATCATGAGGTCTGGGCTCAGGCTGTGTCATGCAGGGCATTAGTCCCCAGGCTAGACTGTATAATTGGGGTACAGTCGAGTGATGTGAAGGTTGGTCCTCATTTGGGGTTTCTGGTTGGCCCCATAGGGCAAAGATTTTCTTCTGGAGGGCAGGCAGAGTGCTGCATTCTGGCTCCAGAAATGCCAACTTCAGGGCTTGTGGGCCAGGTGTTTTAGGACAGAAGTCTGAGAACACAAGTTCAGCTTAGAATTCGCAGCGGTGACATGGCAGGCACACTCTACAGACCTGAAATGAGATCTCGTGCATCTGAAGTCAGGGCGAGGATCAGATGTTGGCTTAGGTTGGAGTTTCTGTACATGATGTCTCCTTCATGAAGGTGGGGGGGCATCAGGAAACCATGGAAGATTTCCAACTTTGTGAGTGTGTGATGCTCCAAACCACAAGGATTCCGTCAGTGGGACAGTCACGACCTTTTGGATGGATCAAGGACGTCCCATAAGAAATGCTCCAAAGCACAGTTCTAATGATGGATGCCTGGGCAGTCCAACTTGCATTCCAGTTGTGTCCTAGTGAAAAGGAGGATTCGATCTGCTGTCACTGGGGGAACAACCGAGGGGGCTGAATTGAAATGGACTCTCATGAGGATCAGTCATGATGTGGATTTGTGTCCATGGATCCCTTGGAATGGGGCAGTGGCTCTGTTGCCCTGAAGAATTCTCCTAACCTGAGGTTTTGATGCAGCTCCAAAGAGCAAGTTTCCCATGTAGAGACGAGATTTGTTCTGAAACCCCCACAACCTGGTATTGGAAACCAAGCATCTGGGGAACAATGCCTGGAATCCAAAGCAATGGATCTGATTACGGTCTAGGGGCCTGTCCTTTTCAATATTCTCCTCTGAGTGTCTCTGTCTAAGATTCAGAATGGAGGTCACTGCTCAGCTTGTGTCAGATCACCCATGGAGTTGGGGGAGGCCAACACTATTGGGCTCGTCTTGGGAATTGGAGGTTTCTCCTAATCTGTAAGGTTGTGGCAAATGAAACGGGCAGAGTTCCCTTGGAGAGCACTGGCACAGTCCTTAGGTGTGACACCACCTTTCTGGGTGTCATCCAGGAGGTCCAGGCTCAGGCTGTGTCAGACAGGGCATTAGTGCCAAGCTTAGACTGTATAATTGGAGTAAAGTTGAGTGGCATGCAGGTTGATCCTCATTTGGCGTTTCTGGGTAGCCCCAGGGGCAACGTTTTTCTTCTGGAGGGAAGGAAGAGTGCTGCATTGTGGCGACGGAATTCTCACACTGGAGGGCTTGTGGGCCAGAATTGTGAGGAAGGAAGTGAGAGAACACAAGCTAGGCTTAGGTTTTGGGTCAAGATCATGGCAGGCACACTCTGTAGAGCTAAATCTAAATCTCATGCATCTGAAGTCAGGGCGAGGATCAGACGTAGGCTCAGGTTGAAGTTTCTGTTCAGGATGGCCCCTTCATGATGGTGGGGGGCATCATGGGGCTATGGAGACTTTCCCACGATTGGCATTGTATGTTGCTCCAATCGGCAAGGATTCCTTCTACGGGACAGTCGAGACCGGTCAGATTGCTCCAGGACGTCCCATGCGGAACCACGGCAGTGCAGGGTTCTAAGGATGGATTCCTGGAGTGCCCGCCTCACATTCCTATTGTCTCCTAGTGACAAGGCAGGTTCGATCTGCTTCTTTTGGGGAGCAACCAAAGGGGATGTGTTGAAATGGACTCGCCTGCGGATGGGTCATAATGCGGGTTTGTGTCCATGGAGACCTTGGAATGGGGTGTTGGCTGCTGGGACCTGAAGGTTTCCCTTAACTGGAGGTTGTGACACAGCTCCAAAATGCATGTTTCCCATGTGGAAATGAGATTTGTTCAGACTGGTACCTCTTGAAGAACACATATGCTGGTATTGGAAACCAGGCCTCTGAGGAGAGATGCCTGGAATCAAAAGCAATGGATCTGATTAGGGCCTAGGTGCCTGTCCGGTTCAATCTTCTTCTCTGGGGTTATCTGTCTATGGATCTGAGTTGAGGTAGTTGCTCATCTTGGGACAGATCACCCTTTTTGCCCTGAGTGGCCAACACTATTGGGAAGGCCTCAGGGACGTTGGAGTGTTCTCCTAATCTTTAGGGTTGTGGCCAATGGAATAGGCAGAATTTGCTTGGAGAAGGCAGGCACAGTCCTGAGGCATGGCTCCAGGGGCCCCAGCCTGGAGGGTGTGTGGGCCAGGACAGTGGGGACAGAAACCTGAAAACCCAAACTCAGCTTAGATTTGGGGACGTAGGTATGACATGCCTGATCTATAGACCGTGAGAAGAATTTATCAGGCTATGAACAAAGGGCAAGTGTGAGGCATATCTCCAGGCTTTTGTCTCTAGATTTTGTGTCAATGGTGGCCATGGAATGACGGGATGGCCTCTTTGGCCATGGATGATTCTTTCTCTTTTAAGATTTGGTCAGATCCCAAGTTTTGGGGCTCATTCCGGGGATGGAGGAGACCCTTCAATATTTTTTTTCCTCAGGGGTTCCAGAGCAGAGACCTGAATAGGGGTGATTAGAACTCTCAACCTCTCATTAATATTGGGGGACTAGGGATGGCAATGCGGGTTCTTGGTCCAGACCCTGAGAGGCTTTACTTGAGGACAGGGCTCACACTGAGGGTCCCAATGTGTTTGTGCCCATTGCGGTTTTTCAAGCATGGGCGGGGACTCATGGGCTACACTGGATTCTCCTACACTGAACGTTGGAAAACATGCCAACCACAAGGTTTCTTGCCTTGAGGAAGAAGGAGTTTCATTTCTGCATCACGTTCACCCCTGGGTAGTGAGTATATATAAGGTCTAGGTTCTGAAGCCTGAAAACCAAGGTTGAGAAGAGATGATGACCTAAAGCCATGGCGGGTCTGATGTGCTCAGTGTACAGCCAGCTGTCTGGGTGTCGGTTGAAAATTCAGACCTCAGGCTGTGCAAGACAGGGCATTAACGCCGAAGCGAAACTGTATAATTGGGGTAGAGTCAAGTGGCATGCAGGTTGATCCTCATTTGGTGTTTCTGGTTAGCCCCATAGGACAACGTTTCCCTTCTGGAGGGCAGTCAGAGTGCTGCATTGTGTCTCTCCAGAATTCCCTAACTGGAGGGCTGGTGGGCTCGGAGTGTGAGGACGAAGTCTGAGAACAATAGCTAGGTTTTGCTTCGGGGCGGGGTTTCGGCAGGCACACTCTGCAGAGTTGAATCAAGATTTCGTGCATATGAAGTCAGGGCGAGGATTAGACGTTGGCTCAGGTTGGAGTTTCTGTCCAAGATGGCTCTTTCATGAAGGGGACGGTGCACCACGAGGCCACAGAGCTTTTCCCATGATGGGAGTGGTGAGGTGCTCCAAAGCGCAAGGATTCCTTCTGCAGGACAGCTGTGACCTGTTGGATGGCTCCAGGACGTCCCATATGGAATTACTTCAGAGTAGTTTTCTACAGATGGATGCCTAGCCAGCCCGCCTCACATTCCAATTGTCTCCTAGTGACAAGATAGGTTCGATCTGCTGGCTCTAGGGGAGCACCCAAGGGCACTGAGTTGAAATAGACTCTCCTGCAGATGGGTCCTAATGTGGGATTGTGTCCATGGAGACCTTGGAATGAGGTGGTGGCACCGGGGCCCTGAAGGAATTTCCTAGCCGGAGGTTTTGACTCAGCTTGAAAGAGCACGTTTCCCATGTGGAGAAGACATTTGTTCTGACTGATGCCTCAGGAAACCCCCATATGGTGGTATTGAAAACCAGGCCTCTGATGTTCTGACATAGCTCCTCGAGCAAGTTTCCAATGTGCAGACAAGACTTGCTCTGAAGGAGCCTATGGAACCCCATAGTCTGGTATTGGAAACCAGGCCTCTGAGAAGAGATGCCTAGAAACCAAAGCAATGGATCTGATTAGGGCCTAGGGGCCTGTCCAGTTCAATGTTCTTCTCTGGGGACATCTGTCTCCGAGTCTGTGTGGAGCTAGTTGCTCAGCTAGTGTCAGATCACCCCTGTTTGTTCCGAGCAGCCTACAATATTGGGATGGTCCCAGGGACATTGGAGATTTCTCCTGATTTATATGGTTGTGGCCAATGGAATATGAAGAATTCCCTTTGAGAGGGCAGGAACAATCCTGATGTGTGGTTCCAGGGGCCCTAGCATGGAGGGTGTGTGTTTTCACACAACTGTCCAAACAGCCCTGGCCTACACAACCTACAGGCTCAGGCCCCTGGAGCCAAACCTGAGGACTGTACTTGTCCTCTCAGAGGGAAATGTGTGTGCCCATTCCAAAGGCCACAACCCTTCTAAAAGGATAAACCTCCAAAGTCCCTGATCCATCTCAAAAGTGGTGGCTTCCCAGGAAAAACAGGGGCAATCTGAGCCCTACAGAGCACCTACCTGCACTCAGACCCATAGACAGATGTCCCCAGAGGTAAAAAGGAAAGAACAGGCCCCTAGGCACTAATCAGATCCATTGCTTTGGTTTCTAGGCATCTCTCCTCAGAGGCCTGGATTTCAAAAGCAGCATATAGCTGTTTCTTGACTCACCCATCAGAAAACATCTCATCTACACATGGGAAACTTGCACGTTGGGGCTGTGTCAAAGCCTCTGTTTAGGAGAACCCTTTAGGGCCCCAGTGCCACCGCTTCATTCCAAAGTCTCCATAGACACAAAAGCACATTAGGACACATCCCCAGGGGTGTCCATTTCAACTCAGCGTCCACGGTTGCTCCCCACAGATCCAGATCTAACCTGTCTTGTTGCTGGGAGACAATTGAAATGCGAGGTGGGCTACCCATCCAACCATCCTTAGAACCCTGCTCAGAATCATTGACCTGGAGCCAAACAACAGGTCTCAATTGTCCTGCAGAAGACTTTCTGCAGTTTGGAGATTCTCACAACTCCCATCGTGGGAAAACACCCATGGCCCCGTGATGCCCCCCCCCCATTCATGAAGGGGCCATCAGGGACAGAAACTCCAACCTGAGCGATCGTCTGATCCTCGCCCTGACTTCAGATGCACGAGATCTCGATTCAGGTCTGTAGATTGTGCCTGCCATGGCCTCACCCAGAAACCTAAGCCTAGCTTGTGTTCTCAGACTTTTGTCGTCAGACTACTGGCCCACAAGACCTCCAGTTTGGCAACCCAGAACTACAATGCAGCACTCTGCCGGCCCTCCAGAAGAAAAACATTGTCCTCTGGGGCTACCCAGTAACCCCAAATGAGGATCAACCTGCACCGACATTGGCTGTACCCCAAATACATAGGCTGACCAGGGCACTAATGCCCTTTCTGACACAGCCTGAGCCTGGACCCCGTGGACCCTCCCAGACAGCTGGCCGCAAACTGAGCCCATCGAGCCACCATGGCCTTAGGTCGTCATCTCTTCCCAACCTCGGTTTTCAGGTTTCAGAACCTAGACATTATCTCCAATCACTGCCCAGGGTTGAAGGTGATGCAGAAATCAGAACTCCTTCCCCATGGCAAGAAACCTTGTGGTTGGCATGTTGTCCAACGTTCAGTGTAGTTGAAACCAGTGTGGCCCATGAGGCCCCGCCCATGCTCGCGGGCCACATTGGTCACAAACACACATTGTGATGCTCAGGCTGAGCCCAGTCCTCAAGTAAGGCCACTCAGTGGCTGGATGAAGAGATAGCATATTGGACTTGCCATGCCCCTAGGCCCCAATTTTTAACCATAGTTCGGGTTGTCCCTTCAGTCTTCCCCACGGCTTGGCTTTGGAATTCCTCTTTTGGTGGGACACCTGAGGTAACAAAACTGAAATGAGTCCTCCCATCCCACAGATTGACGAAAAGCAATTGGGAATCGGGCCAAATCCTCAGAGAGGAAGATTCGTCCATGGCCCATGAGGCCTCCCCGACATTCCACGGCCATCGCTGATACAAAATCCAGAGACAAAAGCCTGAGCAAGCGCCTCAGACTCGCACTTTCTTCATATCCTGAAGAGTTCTTCTCATGGTTTGTCGATCGGGCCTGCCATACCTACGTCCCCAAACATAAGCTGAGTTTGTGTTTTCGACTTCTGTCCTCAAAGTCTTGGGCCACACACCCTCCAGGCTGGGCCCCTGGAGCCACACATTAGGACTGTGCCTACCAATCCATGGGAATTCTGCCCATTCCATGGTCCAAAATCATACAAATTAGGAGAAACCTCAAAAGTCCCTGAGGCCATCCCAATATATTTGGTCGCCCTGAACAAACAAGGGCTGTCTAACGCCAGCTGATAATCGACCTCCACTCATACCATAGATGGATATCCCCAGAGAAGAAGATTGAACCAGACAGGACCCTAGGCCATAATAGGATCGATTGCTTTGGGTTACAGGCATGTGTCCTCAAAAGCCTGATTCCAATATGAGCATAGGGGTTTTCCTGAGGCACCCATCAGAACTCATCTCGTCTCCACAAGGAAACCTGTGCATGGGAGCCATGTCCAAAGCTTAGGAGAGTACTTCGGGGTCCCGGTGCCACCGCCCCATTCCAAGGCCCTCATGGACACAAAAACACATTAAGACCCATCCTCAGGAAAGTCCATTTCAAGTCAGCCACCCCGGTTGACCAGGCAGAGCCATCAGATCTAAACTGTCTTGTTGCTAGGAGAAAATGGGAATGCGAGGCGGGCTACCCAGGCATCCATCCGCGAACGGTGCTCTGGAGTCATTCCATATGGAATGTCCTGGAGCTGTCCAACAGGTCTCAATTGTCCCGCAGAAGAAATCCTTGAAGGGGGCATCCCACAACTCCCAACGTGGGAAAACCTCAATGGCCTCGAGATTCTGCTCCCTTCATGAAGCGGCCGTCATGCTCAGAAACTCCAACCTGAGCCAACGTCTCATCCTCGCCATGACTTCACATGGATGAGATATTGGTCAGATATGCAGGGGGTAACAGCCATGCCCCCCCGAAACCCAAGTCTAGCTTGTCTTCTCAGACTTCCGTCCTCACACTCCTGGCCCCGAAGCCCTCAAGTTTGGCTATTCCGGACCCACAATGCAGCACTCTGCCTGACCTCTAGAAAAAAAAAATTATTGCCTCATGAGCTGCCCAGGCACCTTAAATGAGGGTAAACCTACACAGCACTCGACTTTACCCAAATTATATAGTCTAACCTGGGCACTAATGCACTGTCGAACACAACCTGAGCCCGGACCTCCTGACCAACACCCAGAAAGCTGACCGCACACTGAGCACATAAAACCCGCCATGGCCTTAGGTCATCATCTCTTCCCTACCTCAGTTTTCAGGCTTCAGAACGAGACCTTATCTGCAATCACTGCCCAGGGGTGAGTGTGATGCAGAAATCAGAACTCCTCTTTACCCATGGCAAGAACCCTTGTGGTTGGCACGTAGTTCAACGTTCAGTTTAGGAGAAACCAGCATTCACCCTGAGGCCCCACCCATTCTTGAGTGTTATGAGGGCATACACACGCATTGTGACCCTCAGCATAAGTCCTGTCCTCTAGTAAGTCCTCTCAGTGGCTGGACCATTAGATGTCATAATGGGCTTGACATGTCCCTAGGCCCCAATTTTTAACCAGATTTCTTATTGTCCAGTCGCCCCTCCCCAGGGCTCTACTCTGGAATCCCTCATTTGGTGGGACACCTGAGGTTAAAAAAGAAAACAACAACAACAACAACAAAAACGGACTTCTTCCAGCCCACAGAATGAACCCAAACTCTTTGGACGGGGCCAAACCACCAGAGAGTAAGACTCGTCCATTTCCCATGAAGTCACCCAGAAATTCCACGACCATGAGTGACACGATATCCACAGACAAAAACTTAAGCAGGAGCCTCACACTCGCCCTTCTTTCAAATCCCGAAGGGTTCTCCTCATGGTCTGTAGATCAGTCATGCCATACCTATGACCCGAAACATAAGCCGAGTTTGTGTTTTCAGACAACTGTCCAAACAGCCCTGGCCTACATAACCTACAGGCTCAGGCCCCTGGAGCCAAACCTAAGGACTGTACTTGCCCTCTCCAAGGGAATTGTGTGTGCCCATTCCAATGGCCACAGCCCTTCTAATAGGATAAACCTCCAAAGTCCCTGATCCATCTCAATAGTGGTGGCTTCCCAGGAAAAACCGGGGCAATCTGAGCCCAAATGAGCACCTACCTGCACTCAGACCCATAGACAGATGTCCCCAGAGGTAAAAAGGAAAGAACAGGCCCCTAGGCACTAATCAGATCCATTGCTTTGGTTTCCAGGCATCTCTCCTCAGATTCCTGGATTTCAAAAGCAGCATATAACTGTTTCTTGACTCACCCATCAGAAAACATCTCATCTACACATGGGAAACTTGCACGTTGGAGCTGTGTCAAAGCCTCTGTTTAGGAGAACCCTTTAGGGCCCCAGTGCCACCGCTTCATTCTAAAGTCTCCATAAACAAAAAAGCACGTTAGGATCCATCCCCAGGGGTGTCCATTTCAACTCAGCGTCCTCGGTTGCTCCCCACAGATCCAGGAGATCTAACCTGTCTTGTTGCTAGGAGACAATTGGAATGCGAGGTGGGATACCCAGCCATCCATCCTTAGAACCCTGCTCAGAATCATTGGCCTGGAGCCAAACAACAGGTCTCAATTGTCCTGCAGAAAACTCTCTGCAGTTTGGACCTTCTCACAACTCCCCTCGTGGGAAAACACCCATGGCCTCGTGATGCCTCCCCCAATCATGAAGGGGCCATCAGGGACAGAAACTCCAACCTGAGCGATCCTCTGATCCTCGCCCTGACTTCAGATGCACGAGATCTCGATTCAGGTCTGTAGATTGTGCCTGCCATGGCCTCACCCAGAAACCTAAGCCTAGCTTGTGTTCTCAGACTTTTGTCGTCAGACTACTGGCCCACAAGCCCTCCAGTTTGGCAATCCAGAACTACAATGCAGCACTCTGCCGGCCCTCCAGAAGAAAAACATTGTCCTCTGGGGCTACCCAGTAACCCCAAATGAGGATCAACCTGCACCGACATTGGCTGTACCCCAAATACATAGGCTGACCAGGGCACTAATGCCCTTTCTGACACAGCCTGAGCCTGGACCCCGTGGACCCTCCCAGACAGCTGGCCGCAAACTGAGCCCATCGAGCCACCATGGCCTTAGGTCGTCATCTCTTCCCAACCTCGGTTTTCAGGTTTCAGAACCTAGACATTATCTCCAATCACTGCCCAGGGTTGAAGGTGATGCAGAAATCAGAACTCCTTCCCCATGGCAAGAAACCTTGTGGTTGGCATGTTGTCCAACGTTCAGTGTAGTTGAAACCAGTGTGGCCCATGAGGCCCCGCCCATGCTCGCGGGCCACATTGGTCACAAACTCACATTGTGATGCTCAGGCTGAGCCCAGTCCTCAAGTAAGGCCACTCAGTGGCTGGATGAAGAGATAGCATATTGGACTTGCCATGCCCCTAGGCCCCAATTTTTAACCATAGTTCGGGTTGTCCCTTCAGTCTTCCCCACGGCTTGGCTTTGGAATTCCTCTTTTGGTGGGACACCTGAGGTAACAAAACTGAAATGAGTCCTCCCATCCCACAGATTGACGAAAAGCAATTGGGAATCGGGCCAAATCCTCAGAGAGGAAGATTCGTCCATGGCCCATGAGGCCTCCCCGACATTCCACGGCCATCGCTGATACAAAATCCAGAGACAAAAGCCTGAGCAAGCACCTCAGACTCGCACTTTCTTCGTATCCTGAAGAGTTCTTCTCATGGTTTGTAGATCAGGCCTGCCATACCTACGTCCCCAAAACTAAGCTGAGTTTGTGTTTTCAGACTTCTGTCCTCAAAGTCTTGGGCCACACACCCTCCAGGCTGGGCCCCTGGAGCCACACATTAGGACTGTGCCTACCAATCCATGGGAATTCTGCCCATTCCATGGTCCAAAAACATACAAATTAGGAGAAACCTCCAAAGTCCCTGAGGCCATCCCAATATATTTGGTCGCCCTGAACAAACAAGGGCTGTCTAACGCCAGCTGATAATCGACCTCCACTCATACCATAGATGGATGTCCCCAGAGAAGAAGATTGAACCAGACAGGACCCTAGGCCATAATAGGATCCATTGCTTTGGGTTACAGGCATGTGTCCTCAAAAGCCTGATTCCAATACGAGCATAGGGGTTTTCCTGAGGCACCCATCAGAACTCATCTCGTCTCCACAAGGAAACCTGTGCATGGGAGCCATGTCCAAAGCTTAGGAGAGTACTTCAGGGTCCCGGTGCCACCGCCCCATTCCAAGGCCCTCATGGACACAAAAACACATTAGGACCCATCCTCAGGAAAGTCCATTTCAACTCAGCCACCCCGGTTGACCAGGCAGAGACATCAGATCTAAACTGTCTTGTTGCTAGGAGACAATTGGAATGCGAGGCGGGCTACCCAGGCATCCATCCGCGAACGGTGCTCTGGAGTCATTCCATATGGAATGTCCTGGAGCTGTCCAACAGGTCTCAATTGTCCCGCAGAAGAAATCCTTGAAGGGGGCATCCCACAACTCCCAACGTGGGAAAACCTCAATGTCCTCGAGATTCTGCTCCCTTCATGAAGCGGCCGTCATGCTCAGAAACTCCAACCTGAGCCAACGTCTCATCCTCGCCATGACTTCACATGGATGAGATATTGGTCAGATATGCAGGGGGTAACAGCCATGCCCCCCCGAAACCCAAGTCTAGCTTGTCTTCTCAGACTTCCGTCCTCACACTCCTGGCCCCGAAGCCCTCAAGTTTGGCTATTCCGGACCCACAATGCAGCACTCTGCCTGACCTCTAGAAAAAAAAAAATTATTGCCTCATGAGCTGCCCAGGCACCTTAAATGAGGGTAAACCTACACAGCACTCGACTTTACCCAAATTATATAGTCTAACCTGGGCACTAATGCACTGTCGAACACAACCTGAGCCCGGACCTCCTGACCAACACCCAGAAAGCTGACCGCACACTGAGCACATAAAACCCGCCATGGCCTTAGGTCATCATCTCTTCCCTACCTCAGTTTTCAGGCTTCAGAACGAGACCTTATCTGCAATCACTGCCCAGGGGTGAGTGTGATGCAGAAATCAGAACTCCTCTTTACCCATGGCAAGAACCCTTGTGGTTGGCACGTAGTTCAACGTTCAGTTTAGGAGAAACCAGCATTCACCCTGAGGCCCCACCCATTCTTGAGTGTTATGAGGGCATACACACGCATTGTGACCCTCAGCATAAGTCCTGTCCTCTAGTAAGTCCTCTCAGTGGCTGGACCATTAGATGTCATAATGGGCTTGACATGTCCCTAGGCCCCAATTTTTAACCAGATTTCTTATTGTCCAGTCGCCCCTCCCCAGGGCTCTACTCTGGAATCCCTCATTTGGTGGGACACCTGAGGTTAAAAAAGAAAACAACAACAACAACAACAAAAACGGACTTCTTCCAGCCCACAGAATGAACCCAAACTCTTTGGACGGGGCCAAACCACCAGAGAGTAAGACTCGTCCATTTCCCATGAAGTCACCCAGAAATTCCACGACCATGAGTGACACGATATCCCGAGACAAAAACTTGAGCAGGAGCCTCACACTCGCCCTTCTTTCAAATCCCGAAGGGTTCTCCTCATGGTCTGTAGATCAGTCATGCCATACCTATGACCCGAAACATAAGCCGAGTTTGTGTTTTCTGACAACTGTCCAAACAGCCCTGGCCTACACAACCTACAGGCTCAGGCCCCTGGAGCCAAACCTGAGGACTTTACTTGCCCTCTCCAAGGGAATTGTGTGTGCCCATTCCAATGGCCACAACCCTTCTAATAGGATAAACCTCCAAAGTCCCTGATCCATCTCAATAGTGGTGGCTTCCCAGGAAAAACAGGGGCAATCTGAGCCCAACTGAGCACCTACCTGCACTCAGACCCATAGACAGATGTCCCCAGAGGTAAAAAGGAAAGAACAGGCCCCTAGGCACTAATCAGATCCATTGCTTTGGTTTCCAGGCATCTCTCCTCAGATTCCTGGATTTCAAAAGCAGCATATAACTGTTTCTTGACTCACCCATCAGAAAACATCTCATCTACACATGGGAAACTTGCACGTTGGAGCTGTGTCAAAGCCTCTGTTTAGGAGAACCCTTTAGGGCCCCAGTGCCACCGCTTCATTCTAAAGTCTCCATAAACAAAAAAGCACGTTAGGATCCATCCCCAGGGGTGTCCATTTCAACTCAGCGTCCTCGGTTGCTCCCCACAGATCCAGGAGATCTAACCTGTCTTGTTGCTAGGAGACAATTGGAATGCGAGGTGGGATACCCAGCCATCCATCCTTAGAACCCTGCTCAGAATCATTGGCCTGGAGCCAAACAACAGGTCTCAATTGTCCTGCAGAAAACTCTCTGAAGTTTGGACCTTCTCACAACTCCCCTCGTGGGAAAACACCCATGGCCTCGTGATGCCTTCCCCAATCATGAAGGGGCCATCAGGGACAGAAACTCCAACCTGAGCGATCCTCTGATCCTCGCCCTGACTTCAGATGCACGAGATCTCGATTCAGGTCTGTAGATTGTGCCTGCCATGGCCTCACCCAGAAACCTAAGCCTAGCTTGTGTTCTCAGACTTTTGTCGTCAGACTACTGGCCCACAAGCCCTCCAGTTTGGCAATCCAGAACTACAATGCAGCACTCTGCCGGCCCTCCAGAAGGAAAACATTGTCCTCTGGGGCTACCCAGTATCCCCAAATGAGGATCAACCTGCACCGACCTTGGCTGTACCCCAAATATTTAGGCTGACCAGGGCACTAATGCACTTTCTGACACAGCCTGAGCCTGGAACCCGTGGACCCTCCCAGACAGCTGACCGCACACTGAGCACATCGAGCCGCCATGGCCTTAGGTCGTCATCTCTTCCCAACATCGGTTTTCAGGTTTCAGAACCTAGACCTTATCTCCAATCACTGCCCAGGGTTGAAGGTGATGCAGAAATCAGAACTCCTTCCCCCCATGGCAAAAAACCTTGTGGTTGGCATGTTGTCCAACGTTCAGTGTAGTTGAAACCAGTGTGGCCCATGAGGCCCCGCCCATCTCGCGGGCCACATTGGTAACAAACACACATTGTGACGCTCAGGCTGAGCCCAGTCCTCAAGTAAGGTCACTCAGTGGCTGGATGAAAAGATAGCATATTGGGCTTGCCATTCCCCTAGGCCCCAATTTTTTACCATAGTTCGGGTTGTCCCTTCAGTCTTCCCCACGGCTTGGCTTTGGAATTCCTCTTTTGGTGGGACACCTGAGGTAACAAAACTGAAATGAGTCCTCCCATCCCACAGATTGACGAAAAGCAATTGGGAATCGGGCCAATACCTCAGAGAGGAAGATTCGTCCATGGCTCATGAGGCCTCACCGACATTGCACGGCCATCGCTGATACAAAATCCAGAGACCAAAGCCTGAGCAAGCGCCTCAGACTCGCACTTTCTTCGTATCCTGAAGAGTTCTTCTCATGGTTTGTCGATCAGGCCTGCCATACCTACGTCCCCAAACCTAAGCTGAGTTTGTGTTTTCACACTTCTGTCCTCAACGTCTTGGGCCACACACCCTCCAGGCTGGGCCCCTGGAGCCACACATTAGGACTGTGCCTACCAATCCATGGGAATTCTGCCCATTCCATGGTCCAGAATCGTACAAATTAGGAGCAACCTCCAAAGTCCCTGAGGCCATCCCAATAGTGTGGGTCGCCCGTAACAAACAAGGGCTGTCTGACACCAGCTGATAATCGACCTCCACTCATACCATAGATGGATGTCCCCAGAGAAGAAGATTGAACCAGACAGGACCCTAGGCCATAATAGGATCCATTGCTTTGGGTTACAGGCATAGGTCCTCAAAAGCCTGATTCCAATACGAGCATAGGGGTTTTCCTGAGGCACCCATCAGAACTCATCTCGTCTCCACAAGGAAACCTGAGCATGGGAGCCATGTCCAAAGCTTAGGAGAGTACTTCAGGGTCCCGGTGCCACCGCCCCATTCCAAGGCCCTCATGGACACAAAAACACATTAGGACCCATCCTCAGGAAAGTCCCTTTCAACTCAGCCACCCCGGTTGCTCCAGCAGAGCCATCAGATCTAAACAGTCTTGTTGCTAGGAGACAATTGGAATGCGAGGCGGGCTTCCCAGGCATCCATCCGCAAACGGTGCTCTGGAGTCATTCCATATGGGATGTCCTGGAGCTGTCCAACAGGTCTCAATTGTCCCGCAGAAGGAATCCTTGAAGGGGGCATCCCACAACTCCCAACGTGGGAAAACCTCAATGGCCTCGAGATTCCGCTCCCTTCATGAAGCGCCCGTCATGCTCAGAAACTCCAACCTGAGCCAACGTCTGATCCTCGCCCTGACTTCAGATGCATGAGATATTGGTTCAGATCTGCAGGGGGTACCTGCCGTGCCCTCGCCCTGAAACCCAAGTCTAGCTTGTCTTCTCAGACTTCCGTCCTCACACTCCTGGCCCCGAAGCCCTCAAGTTTGGCAATTCCGGACCCACAATGCAGCACTCTGCCTGCCCGCTAGAAAAAAAATTATTGCCTCATGAGCTGCCCAGGCACCTTAAATGAGAGTAAACCTACACAGCACTCGACTTTACCCAAATTATATAGTCTAGCCTGGGCACTAATGCACTGTCGAACACAACCTGAGCCCGGAACTCCTGCCAACACCCAGAAAGCTGACCGCACACTGAGCACATAAAACCCGCCATGGCCTTAGGTCATCATCTCTTCCCTACCTCAGTTTTCAGGCTTCAGAACAGATACCTTATCTCCAATCACTGCCCAGGGGTGAGTGTGATGCAGAAATCAGGACTCCTCCTTACCTACGGCAAGAACCCTTGTGGTTGGTACGTTGTCCAACGTTCAGTGTAGGAGAAACCAGCATTCACCCTGAGGCCCCGCCCATTGTTGAGTATTACGAGCGCATACACACGCATTGTGACCCTCAGCATGAGTCCTGTCCTCTAGTAAGTCCTCTCAGTGGCTGGACCATTAGATGTCATAATGGGCTTGACATGTCCCTAGGCCCCAATTTTTAACCAGATTTCTATTGTCCAGTCGCCCCTCCCCAGGGCTCTACTCTGGAATCCCTCATTTGGTGGGACACCTGAGGTTAAAAAAGAAAACAACAACAACAACAACAACAACAACAAAAAACGAACTTCTTCCAGCCCACAGAATGACCCCAAACTCTTTAGACGGGGCCAAACCACCAGAGAGTAAGACTCGTCCATTTCCCATGAAGTCACCCAGAAATTCCACGACCATGAGTGACACGATATCCAGAGACAAAAACTTGAGCAGGAGCCTCACACTCGCCCTTCTTTCAAATCCAGAAGAGTTCTCCTCATGGTCTGTAGATCAGTCCTGCCATACCTATGACCCGAAACATAAGCCGAGTTTGTGTTTTCAGACAACTGTCCAAACAGCCCTGGCCTACACAACCTACAGGCTCAGGCCCCTGGAGCCAAACCTGAGGACTTTACTTGCCCTCTCCAAGGGAATTGTGTGTGCCCATTCCAATGGCCACAACCCTTCTAATAGGATAAACCTCCAAAGTCCCTGATCCATCTCAATAGTGGTGGCTTCCCAGGAAAACAGGGGCAATCTGAGCCCAACTGAGCACCTACCTGCACTCAGACCCATAGACAGATGTCCCCAGAGGTAAAAAGGAAAGAACAGGCCCCTAGGCACTAATCAGATCCATTGCTTTGGTTTCCAGGCATCTCTCCTCAGAGGCCTGGATTTCAAAAACAGCATATAGCTGTTTCTTGACTCACCCATCAGAAAACATCTCATCTACACATGGGAAACTTGCACGTTGGAGCTGTGTCAAAGCCTCTGTTTAGGAGAACCCTTTAGGGCCCCCGTTGCCACCGCTTCATTCCAAAGTCTCCATAGACACAAAAGCACATTAGGATCCATCCCCAGGGGTGTCCATTTCAACTCAGCGTCCTCGGTTGCTCCCCACAGATCCAGGAGATCTAACCTGTCTTGTTGCTAGGAGACAATTGGAATGCGAGGTAGGATACCCAGCCATCCATCCTTAGAACCCTGCTCAGAATCATTGGCCTGGAGCCAAACAACAGGTCTCAATTGTCCTGCAGAGACTCTCTGCAGTTTGGAGCTTCTCACAACTCCCCTCGTGGGAAAATACCCATGGCCTCGTGATGCCCCCCCAATCATGAAGTGGCCATCAGGGACAGAAACTCCAACCTGAGCGATCGTCTGATCCTCGCCCTGACTTCAGATGCACGAGATCTCGATTCAGGTCTGTAGATTGTGCCTGCCATGGCCTCACCCAGAAACCTAAGCCTAGCTTGTGTTATCAGACTTTTGTCGTCAGACTACTGGCCCACAAGCCCTCCAGTTTGGCAATCCAGAACTACAATGCAGCACTCTGCCGGCCCTCCAGAAGAAAAACATTGCCTCTGGGGCTACCCAGTAACCCCAAATGAGGATCAACCTGCACCGACCTTGTCTGTACCCCAAATACTTAGGCTGACCAGGGCACTAATGCCCTTTCTGACACAGCCTGAGCCTGGACCCCGTGGACCCTCCCAGACAGCTGGCCGCACACTGAGCACATTGAGCCGCCATGGCCTTAGGTCGTCATCTCTTCCCAACCTCGGTTTTCAGGTTTCAGAACCTAGATCTTATCTCCAATCACTGCCCAGGGTTGAAGGTGATGCAGAAATCAGAACTCCTTCCACATGGCAAGAAACCTTGTGGTTGGCATGTTGTCCAACTTTCAGTGTAGTTGAAACCAGTGTGGCCTATGAGGCCCCCCCCCCCATGCTGGCAGGCCACATTGGTCACAAACACACATTGTGACGCTCAGGCTGAGCCCAGTCCTCAAGTAAGGTCACTCAGTGCCTGGATGAAGAGATAGCATATTGGGCTTGCCATGCCCCTAGGCCCGAATTTTTAACCATAGTTCGGGCGGTCCCTTTAGTCTTCCCCACGGCTTGGCTTTGGAATTCCTCTTTTGGTGGGACATCTGAGATAACAAAACTGAAATGAGGCCTCCCATCCCACAGATTGACGAAAAGAAATTGGGATTCGGGCCAAATCCTCAGAGAGGAAGATTCGTCCATGGCCCATGAGGCCTCCCCGACATTCCACGGCCATCGCTGATACAAAATCCAGAGACAAAAGCCTGAGCAAGCGCCTCAGACTCGCACTTTCTTCATGTCCTGAAGAGTTCTTCTCATGGTTTGTAGATCGGGCCTGCCATACCTACGTCCCCAATCCTAAGCTGAGTTTGTGTTTTCAGACTTCTGTCCTCAACGTCTTGGGCCACACACCCTCCAGGCTGGGCCCCTGGAGCCACACATTAGGACTGTGCCTACCAATCCATGGGAATTCTGCCCATTTCATGGTCCAGAATCGTACAAATTAGGAGCAACCTCCAAAGTCCCTGAGGCCATCCCAATAGTGTGGGTCGCCCGGAACAAACAAGGGGTGTCTGACACCAGCTGATAATCGACCTCCACTCATACCATAGATGGATGTCCCCAGAGAAGAAGATTGAACCAGACAGGACCCTAGGCCATAATAGGATCCATTGCTTTGGGTTACAGGCATAGGTCCTCAAAAGCCTGATTCCAATACGAGCATAGGGGTTTTCCTGAGGCACCCATCAGAACTCATCTCGTCTCCACAAGGAAACCTGAGCATGGGAGCCATGTCCAAAGCTTAGGAGAGTACTTCAGGGTCCCGGTGCCACCGCCCCATTCCAAGGCCCTCATGGACACAAAAACACATTAGGACCCATCCTCAGGAAAGTCCCTTTCAACTCAGCCTCCCCGGTTACTCCAGCAGAGCCATCAGATCTAAACAGTCTTGTTGCTAGGAGACAATTGGAATGCGAGGCGGGCTTCCCAGGCATCCATCCGCGAACGGTGCTCTGGAGTCATTCCATATGGGATGTCCTGGAGCTTTCCAACAGGTCTCAATTGTCCTGTAGAAGGAATCCTTGAAGGGGGAATCCCACAACTCCCAACGTGGGAAAACCTCAATGGCCTCGAGATTCCGCTCCATTCATGAAGTGGCCGTCATGCTCAGAAACTCCAACCTGAGCCAACGTCTGATCCTCGCCCTGACTTCAGATGCATGAGATATTGGTTCAGACCTGCAGGGGGTACCTGCCGTGCCCTCGCCCTGAAACCCAAGTCTAGCTTGTCTTCTCAGACTTCCGTCCTCACACTCCTGGCCCCGAAGCCCTCAAATTTGGCAATTCCGGACCCACAATGCAGCACTCTGCCTGCCCGCTAGAAAAAAAATTATTGCCTCATGAGCTGCCCAGGCACCTTAAATGAGAGTAAACCTACACAGCACTCGACTTTACCCAAATTATATAGTCTAACCTGGGCACTAATGCACTGTCGAACACAACCTGAGCCCGGAACTCCTGCCAACACCCAGAAAGCTGACCGCACACTGAGCACATAAAACCCGCCATGGCCTTAGGTCATCATCTCTTCCCTACCTCAGTTTTCAGGCTTCAGAAGAGAGACCTTATCTCCAATCACTGCCCAGGGGTGAGTGTGATGCAGAAATCAAAACTCCTCCTTACCCATGGCAAGAACCCTTGTGGTGGCACGTTGTCCAACGTTCAGTGTAGGAGAAACCAGCATTCACCCTGAGGCCCCGCCCATTCTTGAGTGTTACGAGGGCATACACATGCATTGTGACCCTCAGCATGAGTCCTGTCCTCTAGTAAGTCCTCTCAGTGGTTGGACCATTAGATGTCATAATGGGCTTGACATGTCCCTAGGCCCCAATTTTTAACCAGATTTCTGATTGTCCAGTCGCCCCTCCCCAGGGCTCTACTCTGGAATCCCTCATTTGGTGGGACACCTGAGGTTAAAAAAGAAAACAACAACAACAACAACAACAACAACAACAAAACGGACTTCATCCAGCCCACAGAATGACCCCAAACTCTTTGGACGGGGCCAAACCACCAGAGAGTAGTAATCATCCAATTCCCATGAAGTCACCCAGAAATTCCACAACCTTGAGTGACACGATATCCAGAGACAAAAACTTGAGCAGAAGCCTCACACTCGCCCTTCTTTCAAATCCCGAAGAGTTCTCCTCATGGTCAGTAGATCAGTCCTTCCATAACTATGACCCGAAACATAAGCCGAGTTTGTGTTTTCAGACAACTGTCCAAACAGCCCTGGCCTACACAACCTACAGGCTCAGGCCCCTGGAGCCAAACCTGAGGACTGTACTTGCCCTCTCCAAGGGAATTGTGTGTGCCCATTCCAATGGCCACAACCCTTCTAATAGGATAAACCTCCAAAGTCCCTGATCCATCTCAATAGTGGTGGCTTCCCAGGAAAAACAGGGGCAATCTGAGCCCAACTGAGCACCTACCTGCACTCAGACCCATAGACAGATGTCCCAAGAAATAAAAAGGAAAGAACAGGCCCCTAGGCACTAATCAGATCCATTGCTTTGGTTTCCAAGCATCTCTCCTCAGAGGCCTGGATTTCAAAAGCAGCATATAGCTGTTTCTTGACTCACCCATCAGTAAACATCTCATCTACACATGGGAAACTTGCACGTTGGAGCTGTGCCAAAGCCTCTGTTTAGGAGAACCCTTTAGGGCCCCAGTGCCACCGCTTCATTCCAAGGTCTCCATAGACACAAAAGCACGTTAGGACCCATCCCCTGGGGTGTCCAATTCAACTCAAGGTCCTCGGTTGCTCCCCAAGATCCAGGAGATCTAACCTGTCTGGATGCTAGGAGACAATTGGAATGCGAGGTGGGCTACCCAGCCATCCATCCTTAGAACCCTGCTCAGAATCATTGGCCTGGAGCCAAACAACAGGTCTCAATTTTCCTGCAGAAGACTCTCTGCAGTTTGGAGCTTCTCACAACTCCCATCGTGGGAAAACACCCATGTCCTCGTGATGCCCCTCCCATTCATGAAGGGGCCATCAGGGACAGACTCCAACCTGAGCGATCGTCTGATCCTTGCCCTGACTTCAGATGCACGAGATCTCGATTCTGGTCTGTAGATTGTGCCTGCCATGGCCTCACCCAGATACCTAAGCCTAGCTTGTGTTCTCAGACATTTGTCGTCAGACTACTGGCTCACAAGCCCCCCAGTTTGGCAATCCAGAACTACAATGCAGCACTCTGCCAACCCTCCAGAAGAAAAACATTGTCCTCTGGGGCGTCCCAGTAACCCCAAATGAGGATCAACCTGCACCGACCTTGGCTGTACCCCAAAAACATAGGCTGACCAGGGCACTAATGTCCTTTCTTACACAGCCTGAGCCTGGACCCCCTATCCCCTCCCAGACAGCTGGCCGCACACTGAGCACATCGAGCCGCCATGTCCTTAGGTCGTCATCTCTTCCCAACCTCGGTTTTCAGGTTTCAGAACCTAGACCTTATCTCCAATCACTGCCCAGTGTTGAAGGTGATGCAGAAATCAGAACTCCTTCCCCATGAAAGAAACCTTGTGGTGGGCATGTTGTCAAACGTTCAGTGTGGTTGAAACCAGTGTGGCCCATGAGGCCCCGCCCATGCTCGCGGGCCACATTGGTCACAAACACACATTGTGACGCTAGGCTGAGCCCAGTCCTCAAGTAAGGCCACTCAGTGTCTGGATGAAGAGATAGCATATTGGGCTTGCCATGCCCCTAGGCCCCAAATTTTAACCATAGTTCGGGTTGTCCCTTCAGTCTCCCCAGGGCTTGGCTTTGTAATTCCTCTTTTGGTGGGACACCTGAGGTAACAAAACTGAAATGAGTCCTCCCATCCCAGTTTGACGAAAAGCAATTTGGAATCGGGCCAAATCCTCAGAGAGGAAGATTCGTCCATGGCCCATGAGGCCTCCCCGACATTCCACGGCCATCGCTGATACAAAATCCAGAGACAAAAGCCTGAGCAAGCGCCTCAGACTCGCACTTTCTTCATATCCTGAAGAGTTCTTCTCATGGTTTGTACATCGGGCCTGCCATACATACGTCCCCAAACCTAAGCTGAGTTTGTGTTTTCAAACTTCTTTCCTCAAAGTCTTGGGCCACACACCTTCCAGGCTGGGCCCTGGAGCCACACATTAGGACTGTGCCTACCAATCCATGGGAATTCTGCCCATTCCTTGGTCCAAAATCGTACAAATTAGGAGAAACCTCCAAAGTCCTTGGAGCCATCCCAATTGTGTAGGTCGCCCGGAACAAACAAGGGCTGTCTGAAACCAGTTGATAATCGACCTCCACTCATACCATAAATGGATGTCCCCAGAGAAGAAGATTGTACCAGACAAGACCCTAGGCCATAATAGGATCCATTGCTTTGGGTTACAGGCATGTGTCCTCAAAAGCCTGATTCCAATACGAGCATAGGGGTTTTCCTGAGGCACCCATCAGAACTCATCTCGTCTCCACAAGGAAACCTGTGCATGGGAGCCATGTCCAAAGCTTAGGAGAGTACTTCAGGGTCCCGGTGCCACCGCCCGATTCCAAGGCCCTCATGGACACAAAAACACATTAGGACCCATCCTCAGGAAAGTCCCTTTCAACTCCGCCACCCCGGTTGCTCCCGCAGAGCCATAATATCTAAACTGTCTTGTTGCTAGGAGACAATTGGAATGCGAGGCGGGCTTCCCAGGCATCCATCCGCGAACGGTGCTCTGGAGTCATTCCATATGGGATGTCCTGGAGCTGTCCAACAGGTCTCAATTGTCCCGCAGGAGGAATCTTTGAAGGGGGCATCCCACAACTCCCAACGTGGGAAAACCTCAATGTCCTCGAGATTCTGCTCCCTTCATGAAGCGCCCGTCATGCTCAGAAACTCCAACCTGAGCCAACGTCTGATCCTCGCCCTGACTTCAGATGCATGAGATATTGGTTCAGATCTGCAGGGGGTACCTGCCGTGCCCTAGCCCTGAAACCCAAGTCTAGCTTGTCTTCTCAGACTTCTGTCCTCACACTCCTGGCCCCGACGCCCTCAAGTTTGGCAATTCCGGACCCACAATGCAGAACTCTGCCTGCCCTCTAGAAAAAAATTATTGCCTCATGAGCTGCCCAGGAACTTTAATGTGGGTAAACCTACACAGCACACGACTTTACCCAAATTATATAGTCTAACCTGGGCACTAATGCACTGTCGAACACAACCTGAGCCCGGACCTCCTGACCAACACCCAGAAAGCTGAGAGCACACTGAGCACATAAAACCCGCCATGGCCTTAGGTCATCATGTCTTCCCTACCTCAGTTTTCAGGCTTCAGAACCGAGACCTTATCTCCAATCACTTCCCAGGGGTGAGTGTGATGCAGAAATCAGAACTCCTCCTTACCCATGGCAAGAACCCTTGTGGTTGGCATGTTGTCCAATGTTCAGTGTAGGAGAAACCAGCATTCACCCTGAGGCCCCGCCCATTCTTGAGTGCGACGAGGACATACACAAGCATTGTGACCCTCAGCATGAGTCCTGTCCTCTAGTAAGTCCTCTCAGTGGCTGGACCATTAGATGTCATAATGGGCTTGACATGTCCCTAGGCCCCAATTTTTAACCAGATTTCTGATTGTCCAGTCGCCCCTCCCCAGGGCTCTACTCTGGAATCCATCATTTGGTGGGACTTGGGAGTTTAAAAAAGAAAACAACAACAACAACAACAAAAAAAAAACGGTCTTCTTCCAGCCCACAGAATGACCCCAAACTCTTTGGACGGTGCCAAACCACCAGAGAGTAAGACTCGTCCATTTCCCATGAAGTCACCAAGAAATTGCACGACCATGAGTGACACGATATCCAGAGACAAAGACTTCAGCAGGAGCCTCACACTCCCCCTTCTTTCAAATCCCGAAGAGTTCTCCTCATGGTCTGTAGATCAGTCCTGCCATACCTATGACCCGAAACATAAGCCGAGTTTGTGTTTTCAGACAACTGTCCAAACAGCCCTGGCCTAAACAACCTACAGGCTCAGGCCCCTGGAGCCAAACCTGAGGACTGTACTTGCCCTCTCCAAGGGAATTGTGTGTGCCCATTCCAATGGCCACAACCCTTCTAATAGGATAAACCTCCAAAGTCCCTGATCCATCTCAATAGTGGTGGCTTCCCAGGAAAAACAGGGGCAATCTGAGCCCAACTGAGCACCTACCTGCACTCAGACCCATAGACAGATGTCCCCAGCGGTAAAAAGGAAAGAACAGGCCCCTAGGCACTAATCAGATCCATTGCTTTGGTTTCCAGGCATCTCTCCTCAGAGGCCTGGATTTCAAAAGCAGCATATAGCTGTTTCTTGACTCACCCATCAGAAAACATCTCATCTACACATGGAAAACTTGCACGTTGGAGCTGTGTCAAAGCCTCTGTTTAGGAGAACCCTTCAGGAGCCCAGTGCCACCGCTTCATTCCAAGGTCTCCATAGACACAAAAGCACGTTAGGACCCATCCCCAGGGGTGTCCATTTCAACTCAGCGTCCTGCTGAGATCCAGGAGATCTAACCTGTCTTGTTGCTAGGAGACTATTGGAATGCGAGGTGGGATACCCAGCCATCCATCCTTAGAACCCTGCTCAGAATCATTGGCCTGTAGCCAAACAACAGGTCTCAATTGTCCTGCAGAAGACTCCCTGCAGTTTGGAGCTTCTCACACACAACTCCCATCGTGGGAAAACACCCATGGCCTCGTGATGCCCCCTCATTCATGAAGGGGCCATCAGGGACAGAAACTACAACCTGAGCGATCCTCTGATCCTCGCCCTGACTTCAGATGCACGAGATCTCGATTCAGGTCTTTAGATTGTGCCTGCCATGGCCTCACCCAGAAACCTAAGCCTAGCTTGTGTTCTCAGACTTTTGTCGTCAGACTACTGGCCCACAAGCCCTCCAGTTTGGCATTCCAGAACTACAATGCAGCACTCTGCCGGCCCTCCAGAAGAAAATCATTGTCCTCTGGGGCTACCCAGTAACCCCAAATGAGGATCAACCTGCACCGACCTTGGCTGTACATCAAATACATAGGCTGACCAGGGCACTAATGCCCTTTCTGACACAGCCTAAGCCTGGACCCCCTGGACCCTCCCAGACAGCTAGCCGCACACTGAGCACATCGAGCCGCCATGGCCTTAGGTCCTCATCTCTTCCCAACCTCGGTTTTCAGGTTTCAGAACCTAGACCTTATCTCCAATCACTGCCCGGGGTTGAAGGTGATGCAGAAATCAGAACTCCTTCCCCATGGCAGGAAACCCTGTGGTTGCCATGTTGTCCAACGTTCAGTGTAGTTGAAACCAGTGTGGCCCATGAGGCCCCGCCCATGCTCGCGGGCCACATGGTCACAAACACACATTGTGACGCTCAGGCTGAGCCCAGTCCTCAAGTAAGGCCACTCAGTGTCTGGATGAAGAGATAGCATATTGTGCTTGCCATGCCCCTAGGGCCCAATTTTGAACCATATTTTGGGTTGTCCCTTCAGTCTTCCCCACGTCTTGGCTTTGGAATTACTCTTTTGGTGGGACACCTGAAGTAACAAACCTGAAATGAGTCCTCCCATCCCACAGACTGACGAAAAGCAATTGGGAATCAGGCCAAATCCTCAGAGAGGAAGATTCGTCCATGGCCCATGAGGCCTCCCGACATTCCAGGGCCATCGCTGATACAAAATCCAGAGACAAAAGCCTGAGCAAGCGCATCAGACTCGCACTTTCTTCATATCCTGAAGAGTTCTCATGGTTTGTAGATCGGGCCTGCCATACCTACGTCCTTAAACCTAAGCTGAGTTTGTGTTTTCAGACTTCTGTCCTCAAAGTCTTGGGCCACACACCCTCCAGGCTGGGCCCCTGGAGCCAAACATTAGGACTGTGCCTACCAATCCATGGGAATTCTGCCCATTCCATGGTCCAAAATCGTACAAATTAGGAGAGACCTCCAAAGTCCCTGAGGCCATCCCAATAGTGTAGGTAGCCCGGAACAAACAAGGGCTGTCTGACACCAGCTGATAATCGACCTCCACTCATACCATAGATGGATGTCCCCAGAGAAGAAGTTTGAACCAGACAGGACCCTAGGCCATAATAGGATCCATTGCTTTGGGTTACAGGCATGTGTCCTCAAAAGCCTGATTCCAATACGAGCATAGGGGTTTTCCTGAGGCACCCATCAGAACTCATCTCGTCTCCACAAGAAAACCTGTGCATGGGAGCCATGTCCAAAGCTTAGGAGAGTACTTCAGGGTCCCAGTGCCACCGCCCCATTCCAAGGCCTCATGGACACAAAAACACATTGGGACCCATACTCAGGAAAGTCCATTTCAACACAGCCACCCCGGTTACTCCGGCAGAGCCATCAGATCTAAACTGTCTTGTTGCTAGGAGACAATTGGAATGCGAGGCGGGCTTCCCAGGCATCCATCCGAGAACGGTGCTCTGGAGTCATTCCATATGGGATGTCCTGGAGCTGTCCAACAGGTCTCAATTGTCCCGCAGAAGGAATCCTTGAAGGGGGCATCCCACAACTCTCAACGTGGGAAAACCTCAATGGCCTCGAGATTCCGCTCCCTTCATGAAGCGGCCGTCGTGCTCAGAAACTCCAACCTGAGCCAACGTCTGATCCTCGCCCTGACTTCAGATGCATGAGATATTATTCAGATCTGCAGGGGGTACCTGCCGTGCCCTCGCCCTGAAACCCAAGTCTAGCTTGTCTTCTCAGACTTCCGTCCTCACACTCCTGGCCCCGAAGCCCTCAAGTTTGGCAATACCGGACCCACAATGCAGCACTCTGCCAGCCCTCTAGAAAAAAAAATTATTGCCTCATGAGCTGCCCAGGCACCTTAAATGAGGGTAAACCTACAGAGCACTCGACTTTACCCAAATTATATAGTCTAACCTGGGCACTAATGCACTGTCGAACACAACCTGAGCCCGGACCTCCTGACCAACACCCAGAAAGCTGACCGCACACTGAGCACATAAAACCCGCCATGGCCTTAGGTCATCATCTCTTCCCTACCTCAGTTTTCAGGCTTCAGAACCGAGACCTTATCTCCAATCACTGCCCAGGGGTGAGTGTGATGCAGAAGTCAGAACTCCTCCTTACCCATGGCAAGAACCCTTGTGGTTGGCACGTTGTCCAACGTTCAGTGTAGGAGAAACCAGCATTCACCCTAGGACCCGCCCATTCTTGAGTGCGACGAGGGCATACACACGCATTGTGACCCTCAGCATGAGTCCTGTCCTCTAGTAAGTCCTCTCAGTGGCTGGACCATTAGATGTCATAATGGGCTTGACATGTCCTTAGGCCCCAATTTTTAACCAGATTTCGGATTCTCCAGTCGCCCCTCCTCATGGCTCTACTCTGGAATCCATCATTTGGTGGGACACCTGAGGTTAAAAAAGAAAAAAAAAAAAAAAAAAAAAAAAACGGACTTCTTCCAGCCCACAGAATGACCGCAAACTCTTTGGACGGGGCCAAACTACCAGAGAGTAAGACTCGTCCATTTCCCATGAAGTCACCCAGAAATTCCACGACCATGAGTGACACGATATCCAGAGACAAAAACTTGAGCAGGAGCCTCACACTCGCCCTTCTTTCAAATCCAGAAGAGTTCTCCTCATGGTCTGTAGATCAGTCCTGCCATACCTATGACCCGAAACATAAGCCGAGTTTGTGTTTTCAGACAACTGTCCAAACAGCCCTGGCCTACACAACCTACAGGCTCAGGCCCCTGGAGCCAAACCTGAGGACTGTACTTGCCCTCTCCAAGGGAATTGTGTGTGCCCATTCCAATGGCCACAACCCTTCTAATACGATAAACCTCCAAAGTCCCTGATCCATCTCAATAGTGGTGGCTTCCCAGGAAAAACAGGGGCAATCTGAGCCCAACTGAGCACCTACCTGCACTCAGACCCATAGACAGATGTCCCCAGAGGTAAAAAGGAAAGAACAGGCCCCTAGGCACTAATCAGATCCATTGCTTTGGTTTCCAGGCATCTCTCCTCAGAGGCCTAGATTTCAAAAGCAGCATATAGCTGTTTCGTGACTCACCCATCAAAAAACATCTCATCTACACATGGGAAACTTGCACGTTGGAGCTGTGTCAAAGCCTCTGTTTAGGAGAACCCTTTAGGGCCCCAGTGCCACCGCTTCATTCCAAAGTCTCCTAGACACAAAAGCACATTAGGACCCATCCCCAGGGGTGTCCATTTCAACTCAGCGTCCTCGGTTGCTCCCCACAGATCCAGGAGATCTAACCTGTCTTGATGTTAGGAGACAATTGTAATGCGAGGTGGGCAACCCAGCCATCCATCCTTAAAACCCTGCTCAGAATCATTGGCCTGGAGCCAAACAACAGGTCTCAATTGTCCTGCAGAAGACTCTCTGCAGTTTGGAGCTTCTCACAACTCCCATCATGGGAAAACACCCATGGCCTCGTGATGCCCCCCCCCATTCATGAAGGGACCATCAGGGACAGAAACTCCAACCTGAGCGATCGTCTGATCCTCGCCCTGACTTCAGATGCTCGAGATCTCGATTCAGATCTGTAGATTGTGCCTGCCATGGCCTCACCCAGAAACCTAAGCCTAGCTTGTGTTCTCAGACTTTTGTCGTCAGACTACTGGCCCACAAGCCCTCCAGTTTGGCAATCCAGAACTACAATGCAGCACTCTGCCGGCCCTCCAGAAGAAAAACATTGCCTCTGGGGCTACCCAGTAACCCCAAATGAGGATCAACCTGCACTGACCTTGGCTCTACCCCAAATACATAGGCTGACCAGGGCACTAATGCCCTTTCTGACACAGCCTGAGCCTGGACCCCCTGGACCCTCCCAGACAGCTGGCCGCACACTGAGCACATCGAGCCGCCATGGCCATAGGTCATCATCTCTTCGCAATCTCGGTTTTCAGGTTTCAGAACCTAGACCTTATCTCCAATCACTGCCCAGGGTTGAAGGTGATGCAGAAATCAGAACTCCTTCCCCATGGCAAGAAACCTTGTGGTTGGCATGTTGTCCAACGTTCAGTGTCGTTGAAACCAGTGTGGCCCATGAGGCCCCGCCCATGCTCGCGGGCCACATTGGTCACAAACACACATTGTGACGCTCAGGCTGAGCCCAGTCCTCAAGTAAGGCCACTCAGCGGCTGGATGAAGAGATAGAATATTGGGCTTGCCATGCCCCTAGGCCCCAATTTTTAACCATAGTTCGGGTTGACCCTTCAGTCTTCCCCACGGCTTGGCTTTGGAATTCCTCTTTTGGTGGGACACATGAGGTAACAAAACTGAAATGAGTCCTCCCATCCCATAGATTGACGAAAATCAATTGGGAATCGGGCCAAATCATCAGAGAGGAAGATTCGTCCATGGCCCATGAGGCCTCCCCGACATTCCACGGCCATCGCTGATACAAAATCCAGAGACAAAAGCCTGAGCAAGCGCCTCAGACTCGCACTTTCTTCATATCCTGTAGAGTTCTTCTCATGGTTTGTAGATCGGGCCTGCCATACCTACGTCCCCAAACCTAAGCTGAGTTTGTGTTTTCAGACTTCTGTCCTCAACGTCTTGGGCCACACACCCTCCAGGCTGGGCCCCTGGAGCCACACATTAGGACTGTGCCTACCAATCCATGGGAATTCTGCCCATTCCATGGTCCAAAATCGTACAAATTAGGAGAAACCTCCAAAGTCCCTGAGGCCATCCCAATAGTGTAGGTCGCCCGGAACAAACAAGGGCTGTCTGACACCAGCTGATAATCGACCTCCACTGATACCATAGATGGATGTCCCCCAGAGAAGAAGATTGAACCAGACAGGACCCTAGGCCATAATAGGATCCATTGCTTTGGGTTACAGGCATGTGTCCTCAAAAGCCTGATTCCAATACGAGCATAGGGGTTTTCCTGAGGCACCCATCAGAACTCATCTCGTCTCCACAAGGAAACCTGTGCATGGGATCCATGTCCAAAGCTTAGGAGAGTACTTCAGGGTCCCGGTGCCACTGCCCCATTCCAAGGCCCTCATGGACACAAAAACACATTAGGACCCATCCTCAGGAAAGTCCATTTCAACTCAGCCACCCCGGTTGCTCCGGCAGAGCCATCAGATCTAAACTGTTTTGTTGCTAGGAGACAATTGGAATGTGAGTCGGGCTTCCCAGGCATCCATCCACGAACGTTGCTCTGGAGTCATTCCATATGGGATGTCCTGGAGCTGTCCAACAGGTCTCAATTGTCCCGCAGAAGGAATCCTTGAAGGGGGCATCCCACAACTCCCAACGTGGGAAAAACTCAATGGCCTCGAGATTCCACTCACTACATGAAGCGCCCGTCATGCTCAGAAACTCCAACCTGAGCCAACGTCTGATCCTCGCCCTGACTTCAGATGCATGAGATATAGGTTCAGATCTGCAAGGGGTACCTGCCGTGACCTCGCCCTGAAACCCAAGTCTAGCTTGTCTTCTCAGACTTCCGTCCTCACACTCCTGGCCCCGAAGCCCTCAAGTTTGGCAATTCCGGACCCACAATGCAGCACTCTGCCTGCCCTCTAGAAAAAAATTATTGCCTCATGAGCTGCCCAGGCACCGTAAATGAGGGTAAACCTACACAGCACTCGACCTTACCCAAATTATATAGTCTAAACTGGGCACTAATGCACTGTCGAACACAACCTGAGCCCGGACCTCCTGACCAACACCCAGAAACCTGACCGCACACTGAGCACATAAAACCCGCCATGGCCTTAGGTCATCATCTCTTCCCTACCTCAGTTTTCAGGCTTCAGAACCGAGACCTTATCTCCAATCACTGCCCAGGGGTGAGTGTGATGCAGAAATCAGAACTCCTCCTTACCCATGGCAAGAACCCTTGTGGTTGACACGTTGTCCAACGTTCAGTGTAGGAGAAACCAGCATTCACCCTGAGGCCCCGCCCATTCTTGATTGTGACGAGGGCATACACACGCATTGTGACCCTCAGCATGAGTCCTGTCCTCTAGTAAGTCCTCTCAGTGGCTGGACCATTAGATGTCATAATGGGCTTGACATGTCCCTAGGCCCCAATTTTTAACTAGATTTCTGATTGTCCAGTCGCCCCTCCCCAGGGCTCTACTCTGGAATCCATCATTTGGCGGGACACCTGAGGTTAAAAAAGACAAAAAAAACAACAACAACAACAACAAAAAAAAAAACGGACTTCTTCCAGCCCACAGAATGACCGCAAACTCTTTGGACGGGGCCAAACCACCAGAGAGTAAGACTCGTCCATTTATCATGAAGTCATCCAGAAATTCCACGACCATGAGTGACACGATATCCAGAGACAAAAACTTGAGCAGAGCCTCACACTCGCCCTTCTTTCAAATCCCGAAGAGTTCTCCTCATGGTCTGTAGATCAGTCCTGCCATACCTATGACCCGAAACATAAGCCGAGTTTGTGTTTTCAGACAACTGTCCAAACAGCCCTGGCCTGCACAACCTACAGGCTCAGGCCCCTGGAGCCAAACCTGAGGACTGTACTTGCACTCCCGAAGGAAAATGTGTGTGCCCATTCCAATGGCCTAATAGGATAAACCTCCAAAGGTTTATCTAATAGGAAAAACCTCCAAAGTCGCTGATCCATCTCAATAGTGGTGGCTTCCCAGGAAAAACAGGGGCAATCTGAGCCCAACTGAGCACCTCCCTGCACTAAGGCCCATAGACAGATGTCCCCAGAGGTAAAAAGGAAAGAACAGGCCCCTAGGCACTAATCAGATCCATTTCTTTGGTTTCCAGGCATCTCTCCTCAGAGGACTGGATTTCAAAAGCAGCATATAGCTGTTTCTTGACTCACCCATCAGAAAACATCTCATCTACACATGGGAAACTTGCACGTTGGAGCTGTGTCAAAGCCTCTGTTTAGGAGAACCCCTTAGGGCCCCAGTGCCACCGCTTCATTCCAAGGTCTCCATAGACACAAAAGCACGTTAGGACCCATTCTCAGGGGTGTCCATTTCAACTCAGCGTCCTCGGTTGCTCCCCACAGATCCAGGAGATCTAACCTGTCTTGTTGCTAGGAGACAATTGGAATGCGAGGTGGGCTACCCAGCCATCCATCCTTAGAACCCTGCTCAGAATCATTGGCCTGGAGCCAAACAACAGGTCTCAATTGTCCTGCCGAAGACTCTCTGCAGTTTGGAGCTTCTCACAACTCCCCTCGTGGGAAAACACCCATGGCCTCGTGATACCCCCCCATTCATGAAGGGGCCATCAGGGACAGAAACTCCAATTTGAGCGATCGTCTGATCCTCGCCCTGACTTCAGATGCACGAGATCTCGATTCAGGTCTGTAGATTGTGCCTGCCATGGCCTCACCCAGAAACCTAAGCCTAGCTTGTGTTCTCAGACTTTTGTCGTCAGACTACTTGCCCACAAGCCCTCCAGTTTGGCAATCCAGAACTACAATGCAGCACTCTGCCGGCCCTCCAGAAGAAAAACATTTTCCTCTGGGGCTACCCAGAAACCCCAAATGAGGATCAACCTGCACCGACCTTGGCTGTACCCCAAATATATAGGCTGACCAGGGCACTAATGCCATTTCTGACACAGCCTGAGCCTGGACCCCCTGGCCCGTCCCAGACAGCTGGCCGCACACTGAGCACATCGAGCCTCCGTGGCCTTAGGTCGTCATTTCTTCCCAACCTCGGTTTCCAGGTTTCAGAACCTTGACCTTATCTCCAATCACTGCCCAAGGTTGAAGGTGATGCAGAAATCAGAACTCCTTCCCCATGGCAAGAAACCTTGTGGTTGGCATGTTGTCCAACGTTCAGTGTGGTTGAAACCAGTGTGGCCCATGAGGCCCCGTCCATGCTCACGGGCCACATTGGTCACAAACACACATTGTGACCCTCAGGCTGAGCCCAGTCCTCAAGTAAGGCCACTCAGTGGCTGGATGAAGAGATAGCATATTGGGCTTGCCATAGTTCGCGTTGTCCCTTCAGTCTTCCCCACGGCTTTGCTTTGGAATTCCTCTTTTGGTGGGACACCTGAGGTAACAAACCTGAAATGAGTCCTCCCATCCCACAGATTGACGAAAAGCAATTGGGAATCGGGCCAAATCCTCAGAGAGGAAGATTCGTTCATGGCACCTGAGGCCTCCCCGACTTTCCACGGCCATCGCTGATACAAAATCCAGAGACAAAAGCCTGAACAAGCGACTCAGTCTCGCACTTTCTTCATATCCTGAAGAGTTCTTCTCATGGTTTGTAGATCGGGCCTGCCATACCTACTTCCCCAAACCTAAGCTGAGTTTGTTTTCAGACAACTGTCCAAACAGCCCTGGCATACACAACCTACAGGCTCAGGCCCCTGGAGCCAAACCAGAGGACTGTACTTGCCCTCTCGAAGGGAATTGTTTGTGCCCATTCCAATGTCCACAACCCTCTAATAGGTTAAACCTCCAAAGTCCCTGATCCATCTCAATAGTGGTGGCTTCCCAGGAAAAACAGGGGCAATCTGAGCCCAAATGAGCACCTACCTGCACTCAGACCCCTAGAGAGATGTCCCCAGAGGTAAAAAGGAAAGAACAGGCCCCTAGGCACTAATCAGATCCATTGCTTTGGTTTCCAGGCATCTCTCCTCAGAGGCCTGGATTTCAAAAGCAGCATATAGCTGTTTCTTGACTCACCCATCAGAAAACATCTCATCTACACATGGGAAACTTGCACGTTGGAGCTGTGTCAAAGCCTCTGTTTAGGAGAACCCCTTAGGGCCCTAGTGCCACCTCTTCATTCCAAGGTCTCCATAGACACAAAAGCACGTTAGGACCCATTCTCAGGGGTGTCCATTTCAACTCAGCGTCCTCGGTTGCTCCCCACAGATCCAGGAGATCTAACCTGTCTTGTTGCTAGGAGACAATTGGAATGCGAGGTGGGCTACCCAGCCATCCATCCTTAGAACCCTGCTCAGAATCATTGGCCTGGAGCCAAACAACAGGTCTCAATTGTCCTGCAGAAGACTCTCTGCAGTTTGGAGCTTCTCACAACTCCCCTCGTGGGAAAACACCCATGGACTCGTGATACCCCCCCATTCATAAAGGGGCCATCAGGGACAGAAACTCCAACCTGAGCGATCGTCTGATCCTCGCCCTGACTTCAGATGCACGAGATCTCGATTCAGGTCTGTAGATTGTGCCTGCCATGGCCTCACCCAGAAACCTAAGCCTAGCTTGTGTTCTCAGACGTTTGTCGTCAGACTACTGGCCCACAAGCCCTCCAGTTTGGCAATCCAGAACTACAATGCAGCACTCTGCCGGCCCTCCAGAAGAAAAACATTGTCCTCTGGGGCTACCCAGAAACCCCAAATGAGGATCAACCTGCACCGACCTTGGCTGTACCCCAAATATATAGGCTGACCAGGGCACTAATGCCATTTCTGACACAGCCTGAGCCTGGACCCCCTGGCCCGTCCCAGACAGCTGGCCGCACACTGAGCACATCGAGCCTCCGTGGCCTTAGGTCGTCATTTCTTCCCAACCTCGGTTTCCAGGTTTCAGAACCTTGGCCTTATCTCCAATCACTGCCCAAGGTTGAAGGTGATGCAGAAATCAGAACTCCTTCCCCATGGCAAGAAACCTTGTGGTTGGCATGTTGTCCAACGTTCAGTGTGGTTGAAACCAGTGTGGCCCATGAGGCCCCGCCCATGCGCGCGGGCCACATTGGTCACAAACTCACATTGTGACCCTCAGGCTGAGCCCAGTCCTCAAGTAAGGCCACTCAGTGGCTGGATGAAGAGATAGCATATTGGGCTTGCCATAGTTCGCGTTGTCCCTTCAGTCTTCCCCACGGCTTTGCTTTGGAATTCCTCTTTTGGTGGGACACCTGAGGTAACAAACCTGAAATGAGTCCTCCCATCCCACAGATTGACGAAAAGCAATTGGGAATCGGGCCAAATCCTCAGAGAGGAAGATTCGTTCATGGCACCTGAGGCCTCCCCGACATTCCACGGCCATCGCTGATACAAAATCCAGAGACAAAAGCCTGAACAAGCGACTCAGTCTCGCACTTTCTTCATATCCTGAAGAGTTCTTCTCATGGTTTGTAGATCGGGCCTGCCATACCTACTTCCCCAAACCTAAGCTGAGTTTGTTTTCAGACAACTGTCCAAACAGCCCTGGCCTACACAACCTACAGGCTCAGGCCCCTGGAGCCAAACCAGAGGACTGTACTTGCCCTCTCGAAGGGAATTGTTTGTGCCCATTCCAATGTCCACAACCCTCTAATAGGATAAACCTCCAAAGTCCCTGATCCATCTCAATAGTGGTGGCTTCCCAGGAAAAACAGGGGCAATCTGAGCCCAAATGAGCACCTACCTGCACTCAGACCCCTAGACAGATGTCCCCAGAGGTAAAAAGGAAAGAACAGGCCCCTAGGCACTAATCAGATCCATTGCTTTGGTTTCCGGCATCTCTCCTCAGAGGCCTGGATTTCAAAAGCAGCATATAGCTGTTTCTTGACTCACCCATCAGAAAACATCTCATCTACACATGGGAAACTTGCACGTTGGAGCTGTGTCAAAGCCTCTGTTTAGGAGAACCCTTTAGGGCCCCAGTGCCACCGCTTCATTCCAAGGTCTCCATAGACACAAAAGCACGTTAGGACCCATCTCCAGGGGTGTCCACTTCAACTCAGCATCCTCGTTAGCTCCCCACAGATCCAGGAGATCTAACCTGTCTTTTTGCTAGGAGACAATTGGAATGCGAGGTGGGCTACCCAGCCATCCATCCTTAGAACCCTGCTCAGAATCATTGGCCTGGAGCCAAGCAACAGGTCTCAATTGTCCTGCAGAAAACTCTCTGCAGTTTGGACCTTCTCACAACTCCCCTCGTGGGAAAACACCCATGGCCTCGTGATGCCTTCCCCAATCATGAAGGGGCCATCAGGGACAGAAACTCCAACCTGAGCGATCCTCTGATCCTCGCCCTGACTTCAGATGCACGAGATCTCGATTCAGGTCTGTAGATTGTGCCTGCCATGGCCTCACCCAGAAACCTAAGCCTAGCTTGTGTTCTCAGACTTTTGTCGTCAGACTACTGGCCCACAAGCCCTCCAGTTTGGCAATCCAGAACTACAATGCAGCACTCTGCCGGCCCTCCAGAAGAAAAACATTGTCCTCTGGGGCTACCCAGTATCCCCAAATGAGGATCAACCTGCACCGACCTTGGCTGTACCCCAAATATTTAGGCTGACCAGGGCACTAATGCACTTTCTGACACAGCCTGAGCCTGGAACCCGTGGACCCTCCCATCAGCTGACCGCACACTGAGCACATCGAGCCGCCATGGCCTTAGGTCGTCATCTCTTCCCAACATCGGTTTTCAGGTTTCAGAACCTAGACCTTATCTCCATTCACTGCCCAGGGTTGAAGGTGATGCAGAAATCAGAACTCCTTCCCCCCATGGCAAAAAACCTTGTGGTTGGCATGTTGTCCAACGTTCAGTGTAGTTGAAACCAGTGTGGCCCATGAGGCCCCGCCCATCTCGCGGGCCACATTGGTCACAAACACACATTGTGACGCTCAGGCTGAGCCCAGTCCTCAAGTAAGGTCACTCAGTGGCTGGATGAAAAGATAGCATATTGGGCTTGCCATTCCCCTAGGCCCAATTTTTTACCATAGTTCGGGTTGTCCCTTCAGTCTTCCCCACGGCTTGGCTTTGGAATTCCTCTTTTGTGGGACACCTTAGGTAACAAAACTGAAATGAGTCCTCCCATCCCACAGATTGACGAAAAGCAATTGGGAATCGGGCCAATACCTCAGAGAGGAAGATTCGTCCATGGCTCATGAGGCCTCACCGACATTGCACGGCCATCGCTGATACAAAATCCAGAGACCAAAGCCTGAGCAAGCGCCTCAGACTCGCACTTTCTTCGTATCCTGAAGAGTTCTTCTCATGGTTTGTCGATCGGGCCTGCCATACCTACGTCCCCAAACATAAGCTGAGTTTGTGTTTTCGACTTCTGTCCTCAAAGTCTTGGGCCACACACCCTCCAGGCTGGGCCCCTGGAGCCACACATTAGGACTGTGCCTACCAATCCATGGGAATTCTGCCCATTCCATGTTCCAGAATCGTACAAATTAGGAGCAACCTCCAAAGTCCCTGAGGCCATCCCAATAGTGTGGTTCGCCCGGAACAAACAAGGGCTGTCGGACACCAGCTGATAATCGACCTCCACTCATACCATAGATGGATGTCCCCAGAGAAGAAGATTGAACCAGACAGGACCCTAGGCCATAATAGGATCCATTGCTTTGGGTTACAGGCATGTGTCCTCAAAAGCCTGATTCCAATACGAGCATAGGGGTTTTCCTGAGGCACCCATCAGAACTCATCTCGTCTCCACAAGGAAACCTGTGCATGGGAGCCATGTCCAAAGCTTAGGAGAGTACTTCAGGGTCCCGGTGCCACCGCCCCATTCCAAGGCCCTCATGGACACAAAAACACATTAGGACCCATTCTCAGGAAAGTCCATTTCAACTCAGCCACACCGGTTGCTCCCGCAGAGCCATCAGATCTAAACAGTCTTGTTGCTAGGAGACAATTGGAATGCGAGGCGGGCTTCCCAGGCATCCATCCGCATACGGTGCTCTGGAGTCATTCCATATGGGATGTCCTGGAGCTGTCCAACAGGTCTCAATTGTCCCGCAGAAGGAATCCTTGAAGGGGGCATCCCACAACTCCCAACGTGGGAAAACCTCAATGGCCTCGAGATTCCGCTCCCTTCATGAAGCGGCCGTCATGCTCAGAAACTCCAACCTGAGCCAACGTCTGATCTTCTCCCTGACTTCAGATGGATGAGATATTGGTTCCGATTTGCAGGGGGTACCTGCCGTGCCCTCGCCCTGAAACCCAAGTCTAGCTTGTCTTCTCAGACTTCCGTCCTCACACTCCTGGCCCCAAAGCCCTCAAGTTTGGCAATTCCGGACCCACAATGCAGCACTCTGCCTGCTCTCTAGAATAAAAATTATTGCCTCATGAGCTGCCCAGGCACCTTAAATGAGGGTAAACCTACACAGCACTCGACTTTACCTAAATTACATAGTCTAACCTGGGCACTAATGCACTGTCGAACACAACCTGAGCCCGGACCTCCTGACCAACACCCAGAAAGCTGACCGCACACTGAGCACATAAAACCCGCCATGGCCTTAGGTCATCATCTCTTCCCTACCTCAGTTTTCCGGCTTCAGAACAGATACCTTATCTCCAATCACTGCCCAGGGGTGAGTGTGATGCAGAAATCAGGACTCCTCCTTACCTACGGCAAGAAACCTTGTGGTTGGCACGTTCTCCAACGTTCAGTGTAGGAGAAACCAGCATTCACCCTGAGGCCCCGCCCATTCTTGAGTATTACGTGCGCATACACACGCATTGTGACCCTCAGCATGAGTCCTGTCCTCTAGTAAGTCCTCTCAGTGGCTGGACCATTAGATGTCATAATGGGCTTGACATGTCCCTAGGCCCCAATTTTTAACCAGATTTCTTATTGTCCAGTCGCCCCTCCCCAGGGCTCTACTCTGGAATCCCTCATTTGGTGGGACACCTGAGGTTAAAAAAGAAAACAACAACAACAACAACAACAACAACAAAAAACGAACTTCTTCCAGCACACAGAATGACCCCATACTCTTTAGACGGGGCCAAACCACCAGAGAGTAAGACTCGTCCATTTCCAATGAAATCACCCAGAAATTCCACGAACATGAGTGACACGATATCCAGAGACAAAAACTTGAGCAGGAGCCTCACACTCGCCCTTCTTTCAAATCCCGAAGAGTTCTCCTCATGGTCTGTAGATCAGTCCTGCCATACCTATGACCCGAAACATAAGCCGAGTTTGTGTTTTCAGACAACTGTCCAAACAGCCCTGGCCTACACAACCTACAGGCTCAGGCCCCTGGAGCCAAACCTGAGGACTTTACTTGCCCTCTCCAAGGGAATTGTGTGTGCCCATTCCAATGGCCACAACCCTTCTAATAGGATAAACCTCCAAAGTCCCTGATCCATCTCAATAGTGGTGGCTTCCCAGGAAAAACAGGGGCAATCTGAGCCCAACTGAGCACCTACCTGCACTCAGACCCATAGACAGATGTCCCCAGAGGTAAAAAGGAAAGAACAGGCCCCTAGGCACTAATCAGATCCATTGCTTTGGTTTCCAGGCATCTCTCCTCAGAGGCCTGGATTTCAAAAACAGCATATAGCTGTTTCTTGACTCACCCATCAGAAAAAATCTCATCTACACATGGGAAACTTGCACGTTGGAGCTGTGTCAAAGCCTCTGTTTAGGAGAACCCTTTAGGGCCCCCGTTGCCACCGCTTCATTCCAAAGTCTCCATAGACACAAAAGCACATTAGGATCCATCCCCAGGGGTGTCCATTTCAACTCAGCGTCCTCGGTTGCTCCCCAAAGATCCAGGAGATCTAACCTGTCTTGTTGCTAGGAGACAATTGGAATGCGAGGTAGGATACCCAGCCATCCATCCTTAGAACCCTGCTCAGAATCATTGGCCTGGAGCCAAACAACAGGTCTCAATTGTCCTCCAGAAGACTCTCTGCAGTTTGGAGCTTCTCACAACTCCCCTCGTGGGAAAATACCCATGGCCTCGTGATGCCCCCCCAATCATGAAGGGGCCATCAGGGACAGAAACTCCAAACTGAGCGAACGTCTGATCCTCGCCCTGACTTCAGATGCACGAGATCTCGATTCAGGTCTGTAGATTGTGCCTGCCATGGCCTCACCCAGAAACCTAAGCCTAGCTTGTGTTTTCAGACTTTTGTCGTCAGACTACTGGCCCACAAGCCCTCCAGTTTGGCAATCCAGAACTACAATGCAGCACTCTGCCGGCCCTCCAGAAGAAAAACATTGCCTCTGGGGCTACCCAGTAACCCCAAATGAGGATCAACCTGCACCGACCTTGGCTGTACCCCAAATACTTAGGCTGACCAGGGCACTAATGCCCTTTCTGACACAGCCTGAGCCTGGACCCCGTGGACCCTCCCAGACAGCTGGCCGCACACTGAGCACATCGAGCCGCCATGGCCTTAGGTCGTCATCTCTTCCCAACCTTGGTTTTCAGGTTTCAGAACCTAGATCTTATCTCCAATCACTGCCCAGGGTTGAAGGTGATGCAGAAATCAGAACTCCTTCCACATGGCAAGAAACCTTGTGGTTGGCATGTTGTCCAACTTTCAGTGTAGTTGAAACCAGTGTGGCCTATGAGGCCCCCCCCCATGCTGGCAGGCCACATTGGTCACAAACACACATTGTGACGCTCAGGCTGAGCCCAGTCCTCAAGTAAGGTCACTCAGTGCCTGGATGAAGAGATAGCATATTGGGCTTGCCATGCCCCTAGGCCCGAATTTTTAACCATAGTTCGGGTTGTCCCTTTAGTCTTCCCCACGGCTTGGCTTTGGAATTCCTCTTTTGGTGGGACATCTAGGATAACAAAACTGAAATGAGGCCTCCCATCCCACAGATTGACGAAAAGAAATTGGGATTCGGGCCAAATCCTCAGAGAGGAAGATTCGTCCATGGCCCATGAGGCCTCCCCGACATTCCATGGCCATCGCTGATACAAAATCCAGAGACAAAAGCCTGAGCAAGCGCCTCAGACTCGCACTTTCTTCATGTCCTGAAGAGTTCTGCTCATGGTTTGTAGATCGGGCCTGCCATACCTACGTCCCCAAACCTAAGCTGAGTTTGTGTTTTCAGACTTCTGTCCTCAACGTCTTGGGCCACACACCCTCCAGGCTGGGCCCCTGGAGCCACACATTAGGACTGTGCCTACCAATCCATGGGAATTCTGCCCATTCCATGGTCCAAAATCGTACAAATTAGGAGCAACCTCCAAAGTCCCTGAGGCCATCCCAATAGTGTGGGTCGCCCGTAACAAACAAGGGCTGTCTGACACCAGCTGATAATCGACCTCCACTCATACCATAGATGGATGTCCCCAGAGAAGAAGATTGAACCAGACAGGACCCTAGGCCATAATAGGATCCATTGCTTTGGGTTACAGGCATAGGTCCTCAAAAGCCTGATTCCAATACGAGCATAGGGGTTTTCCTGAGGCACCCATCAGAACTCATCTCGTCTCCACAAGGAAACCTGAGCATGGGAGCCATGTCCAAAGCTTAGGAGAGTACTTCAGGGTCCCGGTGCCACCGCCCCATTCCAAGGCCCTCATGGACACAAAAACACATTAGGACCCATCCTCAGGAAAGTCCCTTTCAACTCAGCCACCCCGGTTGCTCCAGCAGAGCCATCAGATCTAAACAGTCTTGTTGCTAGGAGACAATTGGAATGCGAGGCGGGCTTCCCAGGCATCCATCCGCAAACGGTGCTCTGGAGTCATTCCATATGGGATGTCCTGGAGCTGTCCAACAGGTCTCAATTGTCCCGCAGAAGGAATCCTTGAAGGGGGCATCCCACAACTCCCAACGTGGGAAAACCTCAATGGCCTCGAGATTCCGCTCCCTTCATGAAGCGCCCGTCATGCTCAGAAACTCCAACCTGAGCCAACGTCTGATCCTCGCCCTGACTTCAGATGCATGAGATATTGGTTCAGATCTGCAGGGGGTACCTGCCGTGCCCTCGCCCTGAAACCCAAGTCTAGCTTGTCTTCTCAGACTTCCGTCCTCACACTCCTGGCCCCGAAGCCCTCAAGTTTGGCAATTCCGGACCCACAATGCAGCACTCTGCCTGCCCGCTAGAAAAAAAATTATTGCCTCATGAGCTGCCCAGGCACCTTAAATGAGAGTAAACCTACACAGCACTCGACTTTACCCAAATTATATAGTCTAGCCTGGGCACTAATGCACTGTCGAACACAACCTGAGCCCGGAACTCCTGCCAACACCCAGAAAGCTGACCGCACACTGAGCACATAAAACCCGCCATGGCCTTAGGTCATCATCTCTTCCCTACCTCAGTTTTCAGGCTTCAGAACAGATACCTTATCTCCAATCACTGCCCAGGGGTGAGTGTGATGCAGAAATCAGGACTCCTCCTTACCTACGGCAAGAACCCTTGTGGTTGGTACGTTGTCCAACGTTCAGTGTAGGAGAAACCAGCATTCACCCTGAGGCCCCGCCCATAGTTGAGTATTACGAGCGCATACACACGCATTGTGACCCTCAGCATGAGTCCTGTCCTCTAGTAAGTCCTCTCAGTGGCTGGACCATTAGATGTCATAATGGGCTTGACATGTCCCTAGGCCCCAATTTTTAACCAGATTTCTATTGTCCAGTCGCCCCTCCCCAGGGCTCTACTCTGGAATCCCTCATTTGGTGGGACACCTGAGGTTAAAAAAGAAAACAACAACAACAACAACAACAAAAAAAAAAACGAACTTCTTCCAGCCCACAGAATGACCCCAAACTCTTTAGACGGGGCCAAACCACCAGAGAGTAAGACTCGTCCATTTCCCATGAAGTCACCCAGAAATTCCACGACCATGAGTGACACGATATCCAGAGACAAAAACTTGAGCAGGAGCCTCACACTCGCCCTTCTTTCAAATCCCGAAGAGTTCTCCTCATGGTCTGTAGATCAGTCCTGCCATACCTATGACCCGAAACATAAGCCGAGTTTGTGTTTTCAGACAACTGTCCAAACAGCCCTGGCCTACACAACCTACAGGCTCAGGCCCCTGGAGCCAAACCTGAGGACTTTACTTGCCCTCTCCAAGGGAATTGTGTGTGCCCATTCCAATGGCCACAACACTTCTAATAGGATAAACCTCCAAAGTCCCTGATCCATCTCAATAGTGGTGGCTTCCCAGGAAAACAGGGGCAATCTGAGCCCAACTGAGCACCTACCTGCACTCAGACCCATAGACAGATGTCCCCAGAGGTAAAAAGGAAAGAACAGGCCCCTAGGCACTAATCAGATCCATTGCTTTGGTTTCCAGGCATCTCTCCTCAGAGGCCTGGATTTCAAAAACAGCATATAGCTGTTTCTTGACTCACCCATCAGAAAACATCTCATCTACACATGGGAAACTTGCACGTTGGAGCTGTGTCAAAGCCTCTGTTTAGGAGAACCCTTTAGGGCCCCCGTTGCCACCGCTTCATTCCAAAGTCTCCATAGACACAAAAGCACATTAGGATCCATCCCCAGGGGTGTCCATTTCAACTCAGCGTCCTCGGTTGCTCCCCACAGATCCAGGAGATCTAACCTGTCTTGTTGCTAGGAGACAATTGGAATGCGAGGTAGGATACCCAGCCATCCATCCTTAGAACCCTGCTCAGAATCATTGGCCTGGAGCCAAACAACAGGTCTCAATTGTCCTGCAGAGACTCTCTGCAGTTTGGAGCTTCTCACAACTCCCCTCGTGGGAAAATACCCATGGCCTCGTGATGCCCCCCCAATCATGAAGTGGCCATCAGGGACAGAAACTCCAACCTGAGCGATCGTCTGATCCTCGCCCTGACTTCAGATGCACGAGATCTCGATTCAGGTCTGTAGATTGTGCCTGCCATGGCCTCACCCAGAAACCTAAGCCTAGCTTGTGTTATCAGACTTTTGTCGTCAGACTACTGGCCCACAAGCCCTCCAGTTTGGCAATCCAGAACTACAATGCAGCACTCTGCCGGCCCTCCAGAAGAAAAACATTGCCTCTGGGGCTACCCAGTAACTCCAAATGAGGATCAACCTGCACCGACCTTGTCTGTACCCCAAATACTTAGGCTGACCAGGGCACTAATGCCCTTTCTGACACAGCCTGAGCCTGGACCCCGTGGACCCTCCCAGACAGCTGGCCGCACACTGAGCACATTGAGCCGCCATGGCCTTAGGTCGTCATCTCTTCCCAACCTCGGTTTTCAGGTTTCAGAACCTAGATCTTATCTCCAATCACTGCCCAGGGTTGAAGGTGATGCAGAAATCAGAACTCCTTCCACATGGCAAGAAACCTTGTGGTTGGCATGTTGTCCAACTTTCAGTGTAGTTGAAACCAGTGTGGCCTATGAGGCCCCCCCCCATGCTGGCAGGCCACATTGGTCACAAACACACATTGTGACGCTCAGGCTGAGCCCAGTCCTCAAGTAAGGTCACTCAGTGCCTGGATGAAGAGATAGCATATTGGGCTTGCCATGCCCCTAGGCCCGAATTTTTAACCATAGTTCGGGCGGTCCCTTTAGTCTTCCCCACGGCTTGGCTTTGGAATTCCTCTTTTGGTGGGACATCTGAGATAACAAAACTGAAATGAGGCCTCCCATCCCACAGATTGACGAAAAGAAATTGGGATTCGGGCCAAATCCTCAGAGAGGAAGATTCGTCCATGGCCCATGAGGCCTCCCCGACATTCCACGGCCATCGCTGATACAAAATCCAGAGACAAAAGCCTGAGCAAGCGCCTCAGACTCGCACTTTCTTCATGTCCTGAAGAGTTCTTCTCATGGTTTGTAGATCGGGCCTGCCATACCTACGTCCCCAATCCTAAGCTGAGTTTGTGTTTTCAGACTTCTGTCCTCAACGTCTTGGGCCACACACCCTCCAGGCTGGGCCCCTGGAGCCACACATTAGGACTGTGCCTACCAATCCATGGGAATTCTGCCCATTTCATGGTCCAGAATCGTACAAATTAGGAGCAACCTCCAAAGTCCCTGAGGCCATCCCAATAGTGTGGGTCGCCCGGAACAAACAAGGGGTGTCTGACACCGGCTGATAATCGACCTCCACTCATACCATAGATGGATGTCCCCAGAGAAGAAGATTGAACCAGACAGGACCCTAGGCCATAATAGGATCCATTGCTTTGGGTTACAGGCATAGGTCCTCAAAAGCCTGATTCCAATACGAGCATAGGGGTTTTCCTGAGGCACCCATCAGAACTCATCTCGTCTCCACAAGGAAACCTGAGCATGGGAGCCATGTCCAAAGCTTAGGAGAGTACTTCAGGGTCCCGGTGCCACCGCCCCATTCCAAGGCCCTCATGGACACAAAAACACATTAGGACCCATCCTCAGGAAAGTCCCTTTCAACTCAGCCTCCCCGGTTACTCCAGCAGAGCCATCAGATCTAAACAGTCTTGTTGCTAGGAGACAATTGGAATGCGAGGCGGGCTTCCCAGGCATCCATCCGCGAACGGTGCTCTGGAGTCATTCCATATGGGATGTCCTGGAGCTGTCCAACAGGTCTCAATTGTCCTGAGGAAGGAATCCTTGAAGGGGGCATCCCACAACTCCCAACGTGGGAAAACCTCAATGGCCTCGAGATTCCGCTCCATTCATGAAGTGGCCGTCATGCTCAGAAACTCCAACCTGAGCCAACGTCTGATCCTCGCCCTGACTTCAGATGCATGAGATATTGGTTCAGATCTGCAGGGGGTACCTGCCGTGCCCTCGCCCTGAAACCCAAGTCTAGCTTGTCTTCTCAGACTTCCGTCCTCACACTCCTGGCCCCGAAGCCCTCAAGTTTGGCAATTCCGGACCCACAATGCAGCACTCTGCCTGCCCGCTAGAAAAAAAATTATTGCCTCATGAGCTGCCCAGGCACCTTAAATGAGGGTAAACCTACACAGCACTCGACTTTACCCAAATTATATAGTCTAGCCTGGGCACTAATGCACTGTCGAACACAACCTGAGCCCGGAACTCCTGCCAACACCCAGAAAGCTGACCGCACACTGAGCACATAAAACCCGCCATGGCCTTAGGTCATCATCTCTTCCCTACCTCAGTTTTCAGGCTTCAGAAGAGAGACCTTATCTCCAATCACTGCCCAGGGGTGAGTGTGATGCAGAAATCAAAACTCCTCCTTACCCATGGCAAGAACCCTTGTGGTGGCACGTTGTCCAACGTTCAGTGTAGGAGAAACCAGCATTCACCCTGAGGCCCCGCCCATTCTTGAGTGTTACGAGGGCATACACATGCATTGTGACCCTCAGCATGAGTCCTGTCCTCTAGTAAGTCCTCTCAGTGGTTGGACCATTAGATGTCATAATGGGCTTGACATGTCCCTAGGCCCCAATTTTTAACCAGATTTCTGATTGTCCAGTCGCCCCTCCCCAGGGCTCTACTCTGGAATCCCTCATTTGGTGGGACACCTGAGGTTAAAAAAGAAAACAACAACAACAACAACAACAACAACAACAAAACGGACTTCATCCAGCCCACAGAATGACCCCAAACTCTTTGGACGGGGCCAAACCACCAGAGAGTAGGAATCATCCAATTCCCATGAAGTCACCCAGAAATTCCACAACCTTGAGTGACACGATATCCAGAGACAAAAACTTGAGCAGAAGCCTCACACTCGCCCTTCTTTCAAATCCCGAAGAGTTCTCCTCATGGTCAGTAGATCAGTCCTGCCATAACTATGACCCGAAACATAAGCCGAGTTTGTGTTTTCAGACAACTGTCCAAACAGCCCTGGCCTACACAACCTACAGGCTCAGGCCCCTGGAGCCAAACCTGAGGACTGTACTTGCCCTCTCCAAGGGAATTGTGTGTGCCCATTCCAATGGCCACAACCCTTCTAATACGATAAACCTCCAAAGTCCCTGATCCATCTCAATAGTGGTGGCTTCCCAGGAAAAACAGGGGCAATCTGAGCCCAACTGAGCACCTACCTGCACTCAGACCCATAGACAGATGTCCCAAGAAATAAAAAGGAAAGAACAGGCCCCTAGGCACTCATCAGATCCATTTCTTTGGTTTCCAAGCATCTCTCCTCAGAGGCCTGGATTTCAAAAGCAGCATATAGCTGTTTCTTGACTCACCCATCAGTAAACATCTCATCTACACATGGGAAACTTGCACGTTGGAGCTGTGCCAAAGCCTCTGTTTAGGAGAACCCTTTAGGGCCCCAGTGCCACCGCTTCATTCCAAGGTCTCCATAGACACAAAAGCACGTTAGGACCCATCCCCTGGGGTGTCCAATTCAACTCAAGGTCCTCGGTTGCTCCCCAAGATCCAGGAGATCTAACCTGTCTGGATGCTAGGAGACAATTGGAATGCGAGGTGGGCTACCCAGCCATCCATCCTTAGAACCCTGCTCAGAATCATTGGCCTGGAGCCAAACAACAGGTCTCAATTTTCCTGCAGAAGACTCTCTGCAGTTTGGAGCTTCTCACAACTCCCATCGTGGGAAAACACCCATGTCCTCGTGATGCCCCTCCCATTCATGAAGGGGCCATCAGGGACAGACTCCAACCTGAGCGATCGTCTGATCCTTGCCCTGACTTCAGATGCACGAGATCTCGATTCTGGTCTGTAGATTGTTCCTGCCATGGCCTCACCCAGATACCTAAGCCTAGCTTGTGTTCTCAGACATTTGTCGTCAGACTACTGGCTCACAAGCCCCCCAGTTTGGCAATCCAGAACTACAATGCAGCACTCTGCCGGCCCTCCAGAAGAAAAACATTGTCCTCTGGGGCGTCCCAGTAACCCCAAATGAGGATCAACCTGCACCGAACTTGGCTGTACCCCAAAAACATAGGCTGACCAGGGCACTAATGTCCTTTCTTACACAGCCTGAGCCTGGACCCCCTATCCCCTCCCAGACAGCTGGCCGCACACTGAGCACATCGAGCCGCCATGGCCTTAGGTCGTCATCTCTTCCCAACCTCGGTTTTCAGGTTTCAGAACCTAGACCTTATCTCCAATCACTGCCCAGTGTTGAAGGTGATGCAGAAATCAGAACTCCTTCCCCATGAAAGAAACCTTGTGGTGGGCATGTTGTCAAACGTTCAGTGTGGTTGAAACCAGTGTGGCCCATGAGGCCCCGCCCATGCTCGCGGGCCACATTGGTCACAAACACACATTGTGACGCTCAGGCTGAGCCCAGTCCTCAAGTAAGGCCACTCAGTGTCTGGATGAAGAGATAGCATATTGGGCTTGCCATGCCCCTAGGCCCCAAATTTTAACCATAGTTCGGGTTGTCCCTTCAGTCTCCCCAGGGCTTGGCTTTGTAATTCCTCTTTTGGTTGGACACCTGAGGTAACAAAACTGAAATGAGTCCTCCCATCCCAGTTTGACGAAAAGCAATTTGGAATCGGGCCAAATCCTCAGAGAGGAAGATTCGTCCATGGCCCATGAGGCCTCCCCGACATTCCACGGCCATCGCTGATACAAAATCCAGAGACAAAAGCCTGAGCAAGCGCCTCAGACTCGCACTTTCTTCATATCCTGAAGAGTTCTTCTCATGGTTTGTACATCGGGCCTGCCATACATACGTCCCCAAACCTAAGCTGAGTTTGTGTTTTCAAACTTCTTTCCTCAAAGTCTTGGGCCACACACCTTCCAGGCTGGGCCCTGGAGCCACACATTAGGACTGTGCCTACCAATCCATGGGAATTCTGCCCATTCCTTGGTCCAAAATCGTACAAATTAGGAGAAACCTCCAAAGTCCTTGGAGCCATCCTAATTGTGTAGGTCGCCCGGAACAAACAAGGGCTGTCTGAAACCAGTTGATAATCGCCCTCCACTCATACCATAAATGGATGTCCCCAGAGAAGAAGATTGAACCAGACAGGACCCTAGGCCATAATAGGATCCATTGCTTTGGGTTACAGGCATGTGTCCTCAAAAGCCTGATTCCAATACGAGCATAGGGGTTTTCCTGAGGCACCCATCAGAACTCATCTCGTCTCCACAAGGAAACCTGTGCATGGGAGCCATGTCCAAAGCTTAGGAGAGTACTTCAGGGTCCCGGTGCCACCACTCGATTCCAAGGCCCTCATGGACACAAAAACACATTAGGACCCATCCTCAGGAAAGTCCCTTTCAACTCCGCCACCCCGGTTGCTCCCGCAGAGCCATAAGATCTAAACTGTCTTGTTGCCAGGAGACAATTGGAATGCGAGGCGGGCTTCCCAGGCATCCATCCGCGAACGGTGCTCTGGAGTCATTCCATATGGGATGTCCTGGAGCTGTCCAACAGGTCTCAATTGTCCCGCAGGAGGAATCTTTGAAGGGGGCATCCCACAACTCCCAACGTGGGAAAACCTCAATGGCCTCGAGATTCCGCTCCCTTCATGAAGCGCCCGTCATGCTCAGAAACTCCAACCTGAGCCAACGTCTGATCCTTGCCCTGACTTCAGATGCATGAGATATTGGTTCAGATCTGCAGGGGGTACCTGCCGTGCCCTAGCCCTGAAACCCAAGTCTAGCTTGTCTTCTCAGACTTCTGTCCTCACACTCCTGGCCCCGACGCCCTCAAGTTTGGCAATTCCGGACCCACAATGCAGAACTCTGCCTGCCCTCTAGAAAAAAAAATATTGCCTCATGAGCTGCCCAGGAACTTTAATGAGGGTAAACCTACACAGCACACGACTTTACCCAAATTATATAGTCTAACCTGGGCACTAATGCACTGTCGAACACAACCTGAGCCCGGACCTCCTGACCAACACCCAGAAAGCTGACAGCACACTGAGCACATAAAACCCGCCATGGCCTTAGGTCATCATGTCTTCCCTACCTCAGTTTTCAGGCTTCAGAACCGAGACCTTATCTCCAATCACTTCCCAGGGGTGAGTGTGATGCAGAAATCAGAACTCCTCCTTACCCATGGCAAGAACCCTTGTGGTTGGCATGTTGTCCAATGTTCAGTGTAGGAGAAACCAGCATTCACCCTGAGGCCCCGCCCATTCTTGAGTGCGACGAGGACATACACAAGCATTGTGACCCTCAGCATGAGTCCTGTCCTCTAGTAAGTCCTCTCAGTGGCTGGACCATTAGATGTCATAATGGGCTTGACATGTCCCTAGGCCCCAATTTTTAACCAGATTTCTGATTGTCCAGTCGCCCCTCCCCAAGGCTCTACTCTGGAATCCATCATTTGGTGGGACTTGGGAGTTTAAAAAAGAAAACAACAACAACAACAACAAAAAAAAAAAAACGGTCTTCTTCCAGCCCACAGAATGACCCCAAACTCTTTGGACGGAGCCAAACCACCAGAGAGTAAGACTCGTCCATTTCCCATGAAGTCACCCAGAAATTGCACGACCATGAGTGACACGATATCCAGAGACAAAGACTTCAGCAGGAGCCTCACACTCCCCCTTCTTTCAAATCCCGAAGAGTTCTCCTCATGGTCTGTAGATCAGTCCTGCCATACCTATGACCCGAAACATAAGCCGAGTTTGTGTTTTCAGACAACTGTCCAAACAGCCCTGGCCTAAACAACCTACAGGCTCAGGCCCCTGGAGCCAAACCTGAGGACTGTACTTGCCCTCTCCAAGGGAATTGTGTGTGCCCATTCCAATGGCCACAACCCTTCTAATAGGATAAACCTCCAAAGTCCCTGATCCATCTCAATAGTGGTGGCTTCCCAGGAAAAACAGGGGCAATATGAGCCCAACTGAGCACCTACCTGCACTCAGACCCATAGACAGATGTCCCCAGCGGTAAAAAAGAAAGAACAGGCCCCTAGGCACTAATCAGATCCATTGCTTTGGTTTCCAGGCATCTCTCCTCAGAGGCCTGGATTTCAAAAGCAGCATATAGCTGTTTCTTGACTCACCCATCAGAAAACATCTCATCTACACATGGAAAACTTGCACGTTGGAGCTGTGTCAAAGCCTCTGTTTAGGAGAACCCTTCAGGAGCCCAGTGCCACCGCTTCATTCCAAGGTCTCCATAGACACAAAAGCACGTTAGGACCCATCCCCAGGGGTGTCCATTTCAACTCAGCGTCCTGCTGAGATCCAGGAGATCTAACCTGTCTTGTTGCTAGGAGACTATTGGAATGCGAGGTGGGATACCCAGCCATCCATCCTTAGAACCCTGCTCAGAATCATTGGCCTGTAGCCAAACAACAGGTCTCAATTGTCCTGCAGAAGACTCCCTGCAGTTTGGAGCTTCTCACACACAACTCCCATCGTGGGAAAACACCCATGGCCTCGTGATGCCCCCTCATTCATGAAGGGGCCATCAGGGACAGAAACTACAACCTGAGCGATCCTCTGATCCTCGCCCTGACTTCAGATGCACGAGATCTCGATTCAGGTCTTTAGATTGTGCCTGCCATGGCCTCACCCAGAAACCTAAGCCTAGCTTGTGTTCTCAGACTTTTGTCGTCAGACTACTGGCCCACAAGCCCTCCAGTTTGGCATTCCAGAACTACAATGCAGCACTCTGCCGGCCCTCCAGAAGAAAATCATTGTCCTCTGGGGCTACCCAGTAACCCCAAATGAGGATCAACCTGCACCGACCTTGGCTGTACATCAAATACATAGGCTGACCAGGGCACTAATGCCCTTTCTGACACAGCCTAAGCCTGGACCCCCTGGACCCTCCCAGACAGCTAGCCGCACACTGAGCACATCGAGCCGCCATGGCCTTAGGTCCTCATCTCTTCCCAACCTCGGTTTTCAGGTTTCAGAACCTAGACCTTATCTCCAATCACTGCCCGGGGTTGAAGGTGATGCAGAAATCAGAACTCCTTCCCCATGGCAAGAAACCCTGTGGTTGCCATGTTGTCCAACGTTCAGTGTAGTTGAAACCAGTGTGGCCCATGAGGCCCCGCCCATGCTCGCGGGCCACATGGTCACAAACACACATTGTGACGCTCAGGCTGAGCCCAGTCCTCAAGTAAGGCCACTCAGTGTCTGGATGAAGAGATAGCATATTGTGCTTGCCATGCCCCTAGGGCCCAATTTTGAACCATATTTTGGGTTGTCCCTTCAGTCTTCCCCACGGCTTGGCTTTGGAATTACTCT
>NW_028134076.1:0-55000 GCF_964662115.1 Mustela nivalis | reverse complement strand
AGAGGACAGGACTCATGCTGAGGGTCACAATGCGTGTGTATGCCCTCGTCGCATTCAAGAATGGGCGGGGCCTCAGGGTGAATGCTGGTTTCTCCTACACTGAACGTTGGACAACGTGCCAACCACAAGGGTTCTTGCCATGGGTAAGGAGGAGTTCTGATTTCTGCATCACACTCACCCCTGGGCAGTGCTCGGAGATAAGGTCTCGGTTCTGAAGCCTGAAAACTGAGGTAGGGAAGAGATGATGACCTAAGGCCATGGCGGGTTTTATGGGCTCAGTGTGCGGTCAGCTTTCTGGGTGTTGGTCAGGAGGTCCGGGTTCAGGTTGTGTTCGACAGTGCATTAGTGCCCAGGATAGACTATATAATTTGGGTAAAGTCGAGTGCTGTGTAGGTTGATCCTCATTTAATGTTCCTGGGGAGCTCCTGAGGCAATAATTTTTTTTCTAGAGGGCAGGCAGAGTGCTGCATAGTGGGTCCGGAATTGCCAAAGTTAAGGGCTTCGGGGCCAGGAATGTGAGGACGGAAGTCTGAGAATACAAGCTAGACTTGGGATTCAGGGCGAGGGCACGGCAGGTACTCCCTGCAGTGTGACCCAATATCTCATGCATCTGAAGTCAGGGCGAGGATCAGACGTTGGCTCAGGTTGGAGTTTCTGTGCATGACGGCCGCTTCATGTAGGGAGCGGAATCTCGAGGCCATTGAGGTTTTCCCACGTTGGGAGTTGTGGGATGCCCCCTTCAAGGATTCCTTCTGCAGGACAATTGAGACCTGTTGGACGTCTCCAGGACATCCCATATGGAATGACTCCAGTGCACCGTTCGCGGATGGATGCCTGTGAAGCCTGCCTCGCATTCCAATTGTCTCCTAGCAACAAGACAGTTTAGATATGATGGCTCTCCCGGAGCAACCGGGGTGGCTGAGTTGAAATGGACTCTCCTGATCATGGGTCCTAATGTGTTTTTGTGTCCATGAGGGCCTTGGAATGGGGCGTTGGCACCGGGACCCTGAAGTACTCTCCTAAGCTTTGGACATGGCTCCCATGCACAGGTTTCCTTGTGGAGACGAGATGAGTTCTGATGGGTGCCTCAGGAAAACCCCTAAGCTCGTATTGGAATCAGGCTTTTGAGGACACATGCCTGTAACCCAAAGCAATGGATCCTATTATGGCCTAGGGTCCTGTCTGGTTCAATCTTCTTCTCTGGGGACATCCATCTATGGTATGAGTGGAGGTCGATTATCAGCTGTTGTCAGACAGCCCTTTTTTGTTCCGGGCGACCTACACTATTGCGATGGCCTCAAGGACTTTGGAGGTTTCTCCTAACTTGTACGATTTTGGACCATGGAATGGGCAGAATTCCCATGGATTGGTAGGCACAGTCCTAATGTGTACTCCAGGGTGTGTGGCCCAAGACTTTGAGGACAGAAGTCTGAAAACACAAACTCAGCTTAGGTTTGGGGACGTAGTTATGGCAGGCACGATCTATAAGCTATGAGAAGAACTCTTCAGGATATGAAGAAAGTGCGAGTCTGCGGCGCTTGCTCAGGCTTTTGTCTCTGGATTTTGTATCAGCGATGGCCGTGGAATGTCGGGGAGGCCTCCTGGGCCATGGACGAATCTTCCTCTCTGAGGATTTGGCCCGATTCCCAATTGCTTTTCGTCAATCTGTGGGATGGGAGGAGTCATTTCAGTTTTGTTACCTCAGGTGTCCCTCCAAAAGAGGAATTCCAAAGCAAAGCCGTGGGGAATTCTGAAGGGACAACCCGAACTATGGTTAAAAATTGAGGCCTAGGGGCATGGCAAGCCCAATATGCTATCTTTTCATCTAGCCACTGAGTGGCCTTACTTGAGGACTGACTCAGCCTGAGGGTCACAATGTGTGTTTGTGACCAATGTGGCCCGCGAGCATGGGCGGGGCCTCATGGGCCACACTGGTTTCAACTACACTGAACGTTGGACAACATGCCAACCACAAGGTTTCTTGCCATGGGGAAGGAGATCCGATTTCTGTATCACCTTCAACCCTGGGCAGTGATTGGAGATAAGGTCTAGGTTCTGAAACCTGAAAACCGAGTTTGGGAAGAGATGACGACCTAATCCCATGGTGGCTCCATGTGCTCAGTGTGCGGCCAGCTGTCAGGGAGGGGCCAGGGGTCCAGGCTCAGACTGTGTCAGAAAGGGCATTACTGCCCTGGTCAGCCTATGTATTTGGGGTACAGCCAAGGTCGGTGCAGGTTGATCCTCATTTGGGGTTACTAGGTAGCCCCAGAGGACAATGTTTTTCTTCTGTAGGGCAGGCAGAGTGCTGCATTGTAGTTCTGGATTGCCAAACTGGAGGGCTTGTGGGCCAGGAGTCTGACGACAAAATTCTGAGAACACAAGCTAGGCTTAGGTTACTGGGTGAGGCCATGGCAGGCACAATCTACAGACCTGAATCGAGATCTCGTGCATCTGAAGTCAGGGCGAGGATCAGACGATCGCTCAGGTTGGAGTTTCTGTCCCTGATGGCCCCTTCATGAATGTGGGGGCATCACGAGGCCATGGTGGTTTTCCCACGATGGGATTTGTGAGAAGCTCCAAACTGCAGAGAGTCTTCTGCAGGACAATTGAGACCTGTTGTTTGGGTCCAGGCCAATGATTCTGTGCAGGGTTCTAAGGATGGATGGCTGGGTAGCCCACCTCGCATTCCAATTGTCTCCTAGCAACAAGAGAGTTTAGATGCTGGATCTTGTCGAGCAACCGAGGAGGCTGAGTTGAAATGGACTCGCCTGTGTATGGCTCCTAATGTGCTTTTGTGTCTATGCAGACCTTGGAATGAAGCAGTGGCACTGGGGCCCTGATCGTTCTCCTAAATAGATGCTTTGACACAGCTCCAACGTGCAAGTTTCCCATGTGTAGATGAGATGTTTTCTGATGGCTGAGTCAAGAAACAGCCATATGCTGGTTTTGAAAACCAGGTCTCTGAGGAGAGATGCCTGGAAACCAAAGCAATGGATCTGATTAGTGCCTAGGTTCCAGTTCTTTCCTTTGGACCTCTGGGGACATCTGTCTATTGGTCTGAGTGTAGATAAGTGCTCAGATGGCCTCAGATTGCCCCTGATTTTCCTGGGAAGCCACCACTAGTGAGATGGATGAGGGACGTTGGCGGTTTTTCCTATTAGAAGTGTTGTGGCCATCGGAATGGGCACACACAATCCCCTTGGAGAGGGCAAGTATAGTCCTCAGGTTTGGCTCCAGGGACCTGAGCCTGTAGGTTGTGTAGGCCAGGGATGTTTGGACAGTTGTCTGAAAATACAAACTCGGCTTATGTTTCGGGTCATAGGTATGGCAGGACTGATCTACAGACTTGAGGAGAACTCTTCGTGATTTGAGAAAAGGGCGAGTGTGAGGCTCTTGAGCAAGTTTTTGTCTCTGGATATAGTGTCAATCATGGTGGTGAAATTTCTGCGTGACTTCATGGGAAATGGTCGAGTCTTACTCTCTGGTGGTTTGGCCCTGTACAAAGAGTTTGTGGTCATACTTTGGGATGGAAGAAGTCCGTTATTATGTTGTTGTTGCTTTCTTTTTTAACCTCAGGTGTCCCACCAAATGAGGGATTCCAGAGTAGAGCCCTGGGTAGGGACGACTGGACAATCAGAAATCGGGTTAAAAATTGGGGCCTAGGGACATGTCAAGCCCATTATGATATCTAATGGTCCAGCCACTGAGAGGACTTACTAGAGGACAGAACTCATGCTGAGGGTCACAATGCGTGTTTATGCCCTCGTCGCACTCAACATGGGTGGGGCATCAGGGTGAATGCTGGTTTCTCCTCTACTGAACGTTGGACAACGTGCCAACCACAAGGTTTCTTGCCATGGGTAAGGAGGAGTTCTGATTTCTGCATCACACTCACCCCTGGGCAGTGATTGGAGATAAGGTCTCGTTTTGAAGCCTGAACTGAGGTAGGGAAGAGAAGGCGACCTAAGGCCATGGCAGGTCTGATGTGCTCACTGTGCGGTCAGCTGCCTGATGTTGGTCCGGAGGTTCGGGCTCAGGTTTTGTCAGAGAGTGCATTAGTGCTCTGGTTAGACTATATAATTTGGGTACAGTCGAGTGCCGTGTAGGTTTATCCTCATTTGAGGTGCCTGGGCAGCTCATTAGGCAAGATATTTTTTCTAGAGGGCTGGCAGAGTGCTGCATTGTGGGTCCGGAATTGCCAAACCTGAGGTCTCCTGGGCCAATAGTGTGAGGACAGAAGTCTTAGAACACAAGCTAGACTTGGGCTTCAGGCCGATGGCACGGCAGTTACCCCCTGCAGATCTGAACCAATATCTCATGCATCTGAATTCACGGCGAGGATCAGACGTTGGCTCAGGTTGGATTTTCTGTGCATGACTGCCCCTTCATGAACGGACCGGAATCTCAAGGCCATGGAGGTTTTCCCACGTTGGGAGTTGTGGGATTCCCCCTTCATGGATTCCTTCTGAGGGACAATTGTGACTTGTTGGGCAGCTCCAGGACATCCCATAAGGAATGACTCCAGATCACCATTGGAGGATGGATGCCAGGGAAGCCCGCCTCGCATTCCAATTGTCTTTTAGCAACAAGACAGGTGAGATCGGATGGCTATGCTGGAGCAACCGGGGTGGCTGAGTTGAAATGGATTTTTCCTCAGAATGGAGCCTAAGGTGTGTTTGTGTCCATGAGGGCCTTGGAGGATGGATGCCCAGGAAGACCGCCTCGCATTCCAATTGTCTCCTAGCAACAAGACAGTTGAGATCGAATGGCCTGCGGGAGCAACCTTGGTGGCTGAGTTGAAATGGACTTTCCTAAGGATGGGGCCTAATGTGTTTTTGTGTCCATGAGGGCGTTGGAATGGGGGGGTGGCACCGGGACCCTGAAGTATTCTCCTAACCTTTGGACATAGCTCCCAAGCACTAGTTTCCTTGTGAAGACGATTTTTGTTCTGATGGGTGCCTCAGGAAACCCCCTTTGCTGGTATTGGAATCCGGGATTTTGAGGAGACATGCCTGTAAACCAAATAATGGATCCGATTATGGCTTAGGGTCCTGTCTGGTTCAATCTTCTTCTCTGGGGACATCCATCTATGGTATGAATGGAGGTAGATGCTCAGCTGGTGGCAGACCACCCTTGTTTGTCCCTGGAGACTTACACTATTGGGATGGCTTCCGGGATGTTGGAGTGTTCTCCTAATTTGTATGATTTTGGACAATGGTATGGGCAGAATTCCCATGGATTGGGTAGGCACAGTCCTAATGTGTGGCTCCAGGGGCCCCAGCCTGGAGGGTGTGCGGCCCAGGACTTTGAGGACAGAAGTCTGAAAACACAAACTCAGCTAAGGTTTTGGGACGTAGGTATGGGAGGCCCAATCTACAAACCATGAGAAGTACCCCTCAGGATATGAAGAAAGAGCGAGTCTGAGGCACTTGCTCAGGCTTTTGTCTCTGGATTTTGTATCAACAATGGCTGTAGAATGTGGGGAGGCCTCATGGGATATGGACGAATCTTCCTCTCTGTGGATTTGGCCCGGTCCCAATAGTTTTTCTTCAATTGTCGGATAGGAGGTCTCCTTTCAGGTTTATTACCTCAGGTGTCCGAACAAAATAGGAATTCCAAAGCAGAGCCCTGGGGAAGAGTGAAGGGACAACCCAAACTATGGTTAAAAATTGGGGCCTAGGTGCATGGCAGGCCCAATATGCTGTCTCTTCATCCAGCCACTGAGAGGCCTTACTTGAGGACTGGGCTCATGCTGAGGGTCACAATGTGTGTTTGTGACCAATGTGGCCCGCGAGCATGGGCGGGGCCTCATGGGCCACACTGGTTTCAACTACACTGGACTTTGGACAACCTGCCAAACACAAGGTCTCTGGCCATGGGGAATGTGTTCTGATATCTGCATCATTTTCAACCCTGGGCAGTGGTTGGAGATAAGGTCTAGGTTCTGAAGCCTGAAAAACCGAAGTTGGGAAGAGATGACGACCTAAGGCCATGGCGGGTCTGATATGCTCAGTGTGCGGTCAGCTGCCTGGGTGTTGGTCAGGAGGTTCGGGCTCAGGTTGTGTCAGTCAGTGCATTAGTCCCAGGTTAGACTATATGATTTGGGTACAGTCGAGTGCCGTATAGGTTTATCCTCATTTGAGGTGCCTGGGGAGCTCAATAGGCAAGATATTTTTTCTAGAGGGCAGGCAGAGTGCTGCACTTTGGTTCCAGAATTGCCAAACTTGAGGGCTTCTGGGCCAGGAGTGTGAGGACAGAAGTCTGAGAACACAAGCTAGACTTGGGCTTCAGGCCGAGGGCACGGCAGGTACCTCCTGCAGATCTGAACCAATATTTCATGCATCTGAAGTCACGGCGAGGATCAGACGTTGGCTCGGGTTGGAGTTTCTGTGCATGACTGCCCCTTCATGAACGGAGCGGAATCTCAAGGCCATGGAGGTTTTCCCACGTTGGGAGTTGTGGGATGCCCCCTTCAAGGATTCCTTCTGCGGGACAATTGAGACCTGTTAATCAGCTCCAGGACATCCCATATGGAATGACTCCAGAGCACCGTTCGAGGATCGATGCCAGGGAATCCCGCCTCGCATTCCAATTTTCTCCCAGCAACAAGACAGTTGAGTTTTGATGGCTCGGCGGGAGCAATCGGGGCGGCTGTGTTGAAATGGACTTTCCGGAGGTTGGGGCCTAATGTGTGTTTGTGTCCATGAGGGCCTTGGAATGGGGCGGTGACACCGGGACCCTGAAGTATTCTCCTAAGCTTTTGACATAGGTCCCATGCACAAGTTTCCTTGTGGAAACGAGATTTGTTCTGATGGGTGCCTCAGGAAACCCCCTATGCTGGTCTTGGAATCCAGGCTTTTGAGGAGACAGGTCTGTAAACCAAAGCAATGGATCCGAATATGGCCTAGGGTCCTGTCTGGTTCCATCTTCTTCTCTGGGGACATCCATTTATGATATGAGTGGAGGTAGATGCTCAGCTGGTGTCAGACCGCCCTTGTTTGTCCCCGGAGACCTACACTATTGGGATGGCCTCGGGGACTTTGGAGAGTTCTCCTAATTTGTACGATTTTGGATAATGGAATGGGCAGAATTCCCATGGATAGGGTAGGCACAGTCCTAATGTGTGGCTCCAGGGGCCCCAGCCTGGAGGGTGTGTGGCCCAGGAATCTGAGGACAGAAGTCTGAAAACACAAACTCAGCTTAGGTTGGGAACGTAGGTATGGCAGGGCCAATCTACAAACCATGAGAAGGACTCTTCAGGATATGAAGAAAGAGCGAGTCTGAGGCGCTTGCTCAGCCTTTTGTCTCTGGATTTTGTATCAAAGATGGGCGTGGAACGTGGGGAGGCCTCATGGGCCATGGACGAATCTTCCTCTCTGTGGATTTGGCCCGGTCCCAATTTCTTTCCATCAATCTGTGGGATGGGAGGTCTCCTCTCAGGTTTGTTACCTCAGGTGTCCCAACCAAAGAGGAATTCCAAAGCAGAGCCCTGGGGAAGAGTGAAGGGACAACCCAAACGATGGTTATAAATTGGGGCCTAGGGCCATGGCAGACCCAATATGCTGTCTCTTCATCCAGCCACTGAGTGGCCTTACTTAAAGACTGGGCACAGGCTGAGGGTCAGCATGTGTGTTTGTGACCAATGTGGCCTGCGAGCATGGGCGGGGCCTCATGGGCCACACTGGTTTCAACTACACTGAACTTTGGATAACATGCCAACCACAAGGTCTCTTGCCATGGGGAAGGAGCTCTGATTTCTGCATCATTTTCAACCCTGGGCAGTGTTTCGAGATAAGGTCTACGTTCTGAAGCCTGAAAAACCGCAGTTGGGAAGAGATGACGACCTAAGGCCATGGCGGGTCTGATGTGCTCAGTGTGCGGTCAGCTGCCTGGGTGTTGGTCCGGAGGTTCGGGTTCAGGTTGTGTCAGACAGTGAAGTATTACCCAGGTTAGACTATATAATTCAGGTACAGTCGATAGCCATGTAGGTTTATCCTCATTTGAGGTGTCTGGGCTACTCATTAGGCAATATATTTTTTCTAGAGGCAGGCAGAGTGCTGCATTGTGGGTCCGGAATTGCCAAACATGAGGGTTTCTGGACCAGGAGTGTGAGGTCAAGTCTGAGAACAGAAGCTAGACTTGGGCTTCAGGCCGAGAGCACGGCTGGTACCCCCTGCAGATCTGAACGAATATCTCATGCTTCTGAAGTCACGGCGAGGATCAGACGTTGGCTCGGGTTGGAGTTTCTGTGCATGACTGCCCCTTCATGAACGGAGCGGAATCTCAAGGCCATGGAGGTTTTCCCACGTTGGGAGTTGTGGGATGCCCCCTTCAAGTATTCCTTCTGCGGGACAATTGAGACCTGTTGGGCAGCTCCAGGATATCCCATATGGAAGGACTCCAGAGCACCGTTCGGGGTGGATGCCTGGGAAGCGGGCCTCGCATTCCAAATGTCTCCTAGCAACAAGACATTTGAGATCGGTTAGCTCTGCGGGAGCAACTGGCGTGGCTTAGTTGAAATGGACTTTTAGGATCGGGCCCATTGTGTGTTTGTGTCCATGAGGGCCTTGGAATGGGGCATTGGCACCGGAACCCGGAAGTATTCTCCTAAGCTTTTGACATACCTCTCATGCACAAGTTTCCTTGTGGAGATGAGATTTGTTCTGAGGGGTGCCTCAGGAAACCCCCTATGCTGGTATTGGAATCCAGGCTTCGGAGGAGACATGCCTGTAAACCAAAACAATGGATCCGATTATGGCCTAGGGTCCTGTCTGGTTCAATCTTCTTCTCTGGTGATATCCATCTATGGAATGAGTGGAGGGAGATGCTCACCTGGTGTCACACCGCCCTTGTTTGTCCCTGGAGACCTACACTATTGGGATGGCCTCGGGGACTTTGGAGAGTTTTCTTAATTGGTGAGATTTTGGACAATAGAATGGGCAGAATTCCCATGGATTGGGTAGGCACAGTCCTAATGTGTGGCTCCAGGTGCCCCAGCCTGGAGGGTGTGCGGCCCAGGACTTTGAGGACAGAAGTCTGAAAACACAAACTCAGCTAAGGTTTTGGGACGTAGGTATGGGAGGCCCAATCTACAAACCATGAGAAGTACCCCTCAGGATATGAAGAAAGAGCGAGTCTGAGGCACTTGCTCAGGCTTTTGTATCAACAATGGCTGTAGAATGTGGGGAGGCCTCATGGGATATGGACGAATCTTCCTCTCTGTGGATTTGGCCCGGTCCCAATAGTTTTTCTTCAATTGTCGGATGGGAGGTCTCCTTTCAGGTTTATTACCTCAGGTGTCCGAACAAAATAGGAATTCCAAAGCAGAGCCCTGGGGAAGAGTGAAGGGACAACCCAAACTATGGTTAAAAATTGGGGCCTAGGTGCATGGCAGGCCCAATATGCTGTCTCTTCATCCAGCCACTGAGAGGCCTTACTTGAGTACTGGGCTCATGCTGAGGGTCACAATGTGTGTTTGTGACCAATGTGGCCCGCGAGCATGGGCCGGGCCTCATGGGCCACACTGGTATCAACTACACTGGACTTTGGACAACCTGCCAAACACAAGGTCTCTGGCCATGGGGAATGTGTTCTGATATCTGCATCATTTTCAACCCTGGGCAGTGGTTGGAGATAAGGTCTAGGTTCTGAAGCCTGAAAAACCGAAGTTGGGAAGAGATGACGACCTAAGGCCATGGCGGGTCTGATATGCTCAGTGTGCGGTCAGCTGCCTGGGTGTTGGTCAGGAGCTTCGGGCTCAGGTTGTGTCAGTCAGTGCATTAGTCCCAGGTTAGACTATATGATTTGGGTACAGTCGAGTGCCGTATAGGTTTATCCTCATTTGAGGTGCCTGGGGAGCTCAATAGGCAAGATATTTTTTTTAGAGGGCAGGCAGAGTGCTGCACTTTGGTTCCAGAATTGCCAAACTTGAGGGCTTCTGGGCCAGGAGTGTGAGGACAGAAGTCTGAGAACACAAGCTAGACTTGGGCTTCAGGCCGAGGGCACGGCAGGTACCTCCTGCAGATCTGAAACAATATTTCATGCATCTGAAGTCACGGCGAGGATTAGACGTTGGCTCAGGTTGGAGTTTCTGTGCATGACTGCCCCTTCATGAACGGAGCGGAATCTCAAGGCCATGGAGGTTTTCCCACGTTGGGAGTTGTGGAATGCCCCCTTCAAGGATTCCTTCTGCGGGACAATTGAGACCTGTTGGTCAGCTCCAGGACATCCCATATGGAATGACTCCAGAGCACCGTTCGAGGATCGATGCCAGGGAATCCCGCCTCGCATTCCAATTTTCTCCTAGCAACAAGACAGTTGAGTTTTGATGGCTCGGCGGGAGCAATCGGGGCGGCTGTGTTGAAATGGACTTTCCCGAGGTTGGGGCCTAATGTGTGTTTGTGTCCATGAGGGCCTTGGAATGGGGCGGTGACACCGGGACCCTGAAGTATTCTCCTAAGCTTTTGACATAGGTCCCATGCACAAGTTTCCTTGTGGAAACGAGATTTGTTCTGATGGGTGCCTCAGGAAACCCCCTATGCTGGTCTTGGAATCCAGGCTTTTGAGGAGACATGGCTGTAAACCAAAGCAATGGATCCGAATATGGCCTAGGGTCCTGTCTGGTTCCATCTTCTTCTCTGGGGATATCCATCTATGGAATGAGTGGAGGTAGATGCTCACCTGTTGTCAGACCACCCTTGTTTGTCCCCGGAGTCCTACACTATTGGGATGGCCCCTGGGACTTTGGAGAGTTCTCCTAATTTGTACGATTTTGGACAATGGAATGGGCAGAATTCCCATGGATTGGGTAGGCACAGTCCTAATGTGTGGCTCCAGGGGCCCCAGCCTGTAGGGTGTGTGGCCCAGGAATCTGAGGACAGAAGTCTGAAAACACAAACTCAGCTTAGGTTGGGAACGTAGGTATGGCAGGGCCAATCTACAAACCATGAGAAGGACTCTTCAGGATATGAAGAAAGAGCGAGTCTGAGGCGCTTGCTCAGGCTTTTGTCTCTGGATTTTGTATCAAAGATGGGCGTGGAACGTGGGGAGGCCTCATGGGCCATGGACAAATCTTCCTCTCTGTGGATTTGGCCCGGTCCCAATTTCTTTCCGTCAATCTGTGGGATGGGAAGTGTCCTCTCAGGTTTGTTACCTCAGGTGTCCCAACCAAAGAGGAATTCCAAAGCAGAGACCTGGGGAAGAGTGAAGGGATAACCCAAACGATGGGTATAAATTGGGGCCTAGGGGCATGGCAGACCCAATATGCTGTCTCTTCATCCAGCCACTGAGTGGCCTTACTTAAAGACTGGGCACAGGCTGAGGGTCAGCATGTATGTTTGTAAACAATGTGGCCTGCGAGCATGGGCGGGGCCTCATGGGCCACACTGGTTTCAACTACACTGAACTTTGGATAACATGCCAATCACAAGGTCTCTTGCCATGGGGAAGGAGCTCTGATTTCTGCATCATTTTCAACCCTGGGCAGTGTTTGGAGATAAGGTCTACGTTCTGAAGCCTGAAAACCGCAGTTGGGAAGAGATGACGACCTAAGGCCATGGCGGGTCTGATGTGCTCAGTGTGCGGTCAGCTGCGTGGGTGTTGGTGCGGAGGTTCGGGTTCAGGTTGTGTCAGACAGTGAATTAGTACCCAGGTTAGACTATATAATTCAGGTACAGTCGAGAGCCGTGTAGGTTTATCCTCATTTGAGGTGCCTGGGCTACTCATTAGGCAATATATTTTTTCTAGAGGCAGGCAGAGGGCTGCATTGTGGGTCCGGTATTGCCAAACATGAGGGATTCTGGACCAGGAGTGTGAAGACAAGTCTAAGAACAGAAGCTAGACTTGGGCTTCAGGCCGAGTATACGGCTGGTACCCCCTGCAGATCTGAACGAATATCTCATGCTTCTGAAGTCACGGCGAGGATCAGACGTTGGCTCGGGTTGGAGTTTCTGTGCATGACTGCCCCTTCCCGAACAGAGCGGAATCTCAAGGCCATGGAGGTTTTCCCACGTCGGGAGTTGTGGGATGCCCCCTTCAAGGATTCCTTCTGCGGGACAATTGAGACCTGTTGGGCAGCTCCAGGATATCCCATATGGAAGGACTCCAGAGCACCATTCGGGGTGGATGCCTGGGAAGCGGGCCTCGCATTCCAAATGTCTCCTAGCAACAAGACAGTTGAGATCGGATAGCTCTGCGGGAGCAACCGGCGTGGCTGAGTTGAAATGGACTTTTAGGGTCGGGCCCATTTTGTGTTTGTGTCCATGAGGGCCTTGGAATGGGGCGTTGGCACCGGGACCCTGAAGTATTCTCCTAAGCTTTTGACCTACCTCCCATGCACAAGTTTCCTTGTGGAGATGAGATTTGTTCTGAGGGGTGCCTCAGGAAACCCCCTATGCTGGTATTGGAATCCAGGCTTCTGAGGAGACATGCCTGTAAACCAAAACAATGGATCCGATTATGGCCTAGGGTCCTGTCTGGTTCAATCTTCTTCTCTGGTGATATCCATCTATGGAATGAGTGGAGGGAGATGCTCACCTGGTGTCACACCGCCCTTGTTTGTCCCTGGAGACCTACACTATTGGGATGGCCTCGGGGACTTTGGAGAGTTTTCTTAATTGGTGAGATTTTGGCCAATGGAATGGGCAGAATTCCCATGTATTGGGTAGGTACAGTCATAATGTGTGGCTCCAGGGGCCCCAGCCTGGAGGGTGTGCGGCCCAGGACTTTGAGGACAGAAGTCTGAAAACACAAACTCAGCTAAGGTTTTGGGACGTAGGTATGGGAGGACCAATCTACAAACCATGAGAAGTACCCCTCAGGATATGAAGAAAGAGCGAGTCTGAGGCACTTGCTCAGGCTTTTGTCTCTGGATTTTGTATCAACAATGGCTGTAGAATGTGGGGAGGCCTCATGGGATATGGACGAATCTTCCTCTCTGTGGATTTGGCCCGGTCCCAATAGTTTTTCTTCAATTGTCGGATAGGAGGTCTCCTTTCAGGTTTATTACCTCAGGTGTCCGAACAAAATAGGAATTCCAAAGCAGAGCCCTGGGGAAGAGTGAAGGGACAACCCAAACTATGGTTAAAAATTGGGGCCTAGGTGCTTGGCAGGCCCAATATGCTGTCTCTTCATCCAGCCACTGAGAGGCCTTACTTGAGGACTGGGATCATGCTGAGGGTCACAATGTGTGTTTGTGACCAATGTGGCCCGCGAGCATGGGCGGAGCCTCATGGGCCACACTGGTTTCAACTACACTGGAATTTGGACAACCTGCCAAACACAAGGTCTCTGGCCATGGGGAATGGTTTCTGATATCTGCATCATTTTCAACCCTGGGCAGTGGTTGGAGATAAGGTCTAGGTTCTGAAGCCTGAAAAACCGAAGTTGGGAAGAGATGACGACCTAAGGCCATGGCGGGTCTGATATGCTCAGTATGCGGTCAGCTGCCTGGGTGTTGGTCAGGAGGTTCGGGCTCAGGTTGTGTCAGTCAGTGCATTAGTCCCAAGTTAGACTATATGATTTGGGTACAGTCGAGTGCCGTATAGGTTTATCCTCATTTGAGGTGCCTGGGGAGCTCAATAGGCAAGATATTTTTTCTAGAGGGCAAGCAGAGTGCTGCACTTTGGTTCCAGAATTGCCAAACTTGAGGGCTTCTGGGCCAGGAGTGTGAGGACAGAAGTCTGAGAACACAAGCTAGACTTGGGCTTCAGGCCGAGGGCACGGCAGGTACCTCCTGCAGATCTGAACCAATATTTCATGCATCTGAAGTCACGGCGAGGATCAGACGTTGGCTCGGGTTGGAGTTTCTGTGCATGACTGCCCCTTCATGAACAGAGCGGAATCTCAAGGCCATGGAGGTTTTCCCACGTTGGGAGTTGTGGGATGCCCCCTTCAAGGATTCCTTCTGCGGGACAATTGAGACCTGTTGGTCAGCTCCAGGACATCCCATATGGAATGACTCCAGAGCACCGTTCGAGGATCGATGCCAGGGAATCCCGCCTCGCATTCCAATTTTCTCCCAGCAACAAGACAGTTGAGTTTTGATGGCTCGGCGGGAGCAATCGGGGCGGCTGTGTTGAAATGGACTTTCCGGAGGTTGGGGCCTAATGTGTGTTTGTGTCCATGAGGGCCTTGGAATGGGGCGGTGACACCGGGACCCTGAAGTATTCTCCTAAGCTTTTGACATAGGTCCCATGCACAAGTTTCCTTGTGGAAACGAGATTTGTTCTGATGGGTGCCTCAGGAAACCCCCTATGCTGGTCTTGGAATCCAGGCTTTTGAGGAGACATGGCTGTAAACCAAAGCAATGGATCCGAATATGGCCTAGGGTCCTGTCTGGTTCCATCTTCTTCTCTGGGGATATCCATCTATGGAATGAGTGGAGGTAGATGCTCACCTGTTGTCAGACCACCCTTGTTTGTCCCCGGAGTCCTACACTATTGGGATGGCCCCTGGGACTTTGGAGAGTTCTCCTAATTTGTACGATTTTGGACAATGGAATGGGCAGAATTCCCATGGATTGGGTAGGCACAGTCCTAATGTGTGGCTCCAGGGGCCCCAGCCTGTAGGGTGTGTGGCCCAGGAATCTGAGGACAGAAGTCTGAAAACACAAACTCAGCTTAGGTTGGGAACGTAGGTATGGCAGGGCCAATCTACAAACCATGAGAAGGACTCTTCAGGATATGAAGAAAGAGCGAGTCTGAGGCGCTTGCTCAGGCTTTTGTCTCTGGATTTTGTATCAAAGATGGGCGTGGAACGTGGGGAGGCCTCATGGGCCATGGACAAATCTTCCTCTCTGTGGATTTGGCCCGGTCCCAATTTCTTTCCGTCAATCTGTGGGATGGGAAGTGTCCTCTCAGGTTTGTTACCTCAGGTGTCCCAACCAAAGAGGAATTCCAAAGCAGAGACCTGGGGAAGAGTGAAGGGATAACCCAAACGATGGGTATAAATTGGGGCCTAGGGGCATGGCAGACCCAATATGCTGTCTCTTCATCCAGCCACTGAGTGGCCTTACTTAAAGACTGGGCACAGGCTGAGGGTCAGCATGTATGTTTGTAAACAATGTGGCCTGCGAGCATGGGCGGGGCCTCATGGGCCACACTGGTTTCAACTACACTGAACTTTGGATAACATGCCAATCACAAGGTCTCTTGCCATGGGGAAGGAGCTCTGATTTCTGCATCATTTTCAACCCTGGGCAGTGTTTGGAGATAAGGTCTACGTTCTGAAGCCTGAAAACCGCAGTTGGGAAGAGATGACGACCTAAGGCCATGGCGGGTCTGATGTGCTCAGTGTGCGGTCAGCTGCGTGGGTGTTGGTGCGGAGGTTCGGGTTCAGGTTGTGTCAGACAGTGAATTAGTACCCAGGTTAGACTATATAATTCAGGTACAGTCGAGAGCCGTGTAGGTTTATCCTCATTTGAGGTGCCTGGGCTACTCATTAGGCAATATATTTTTTCTAGAGGCAGGCAGAGGGCTGCATTGTGGGTCCGGTATTGCCAAACATGAGGGATTCTGGACCAGGAGTGTGAAGACAAGTCTAAGAACAGAAGCTAGACTTGGGCTTCAGGCCGAGAGTACGGCTGGTACCCCCTGCAGATCTGAACGAATATCTCATGCTTCTGAAGTCACGGCGAGGATCAGACGTTGGCTCGGGTTGGAGTTTCTGTGCATGACTGCCCCTTCCCGAACAGAGCGGAATCTCAAGGCCATGGAGGTTTTCCCACGTCGGGAGTTGTGGGATGCCCCCTTCAAGGATTCCTTCTGCGGGACAATTGAGACCTGTTGGGCAGCTCCAGGATATCCCATATGGAAGGACTCCAGAGCACCATTCGGGGTGGATGCCTGGGAAGCGGGCCTCGCATTCCAAATGTCTCCTAGCAACAAGACAGTTGAGATCGGATAGCTCTGCGGGAGCAACCGGCGTGGCTGAGTTGAAATGGACTTTTAGGGTCGGGCCTATTTTGTGTTTGTGTCCATGAGGGCCTTGGAATGGGGCGTTGGCACCGGGACCCTGAAGTATTCTCCTAAGCTTTTGACCTACCTCCCATGCACAAGTTTCCTTGTGGAGATGAGATTTGTTCTGAGGGGTGCCTCAGGAAACCCCCTATGCTGGTATTGGAATCCAGGCTTCTGAGGAGACATGCCTGTAAACCAAAACAATGGATCCGATTATGGCCTAGGGTCCTGTCTGGTTCAATCTTCTTCTCTGGTGATATCCATCTATGGAATGAGTGGAGGGAGATGCTCACCTGGTGTCACACCGCCCTTGTTTGTCCCTGGAGACCTACACTATTGGGATGGCCTCGGGGACTTTGGAGAGTTTTCTTAATTGGTGAGATTTTGGCCAATGGAATGGGCAGAATTCCCATGGATTGGATAGGTACAGTCATAATGTGTGGCTCCAGGGGCCCCAGCCTGGAGGGTGTGCGGCCCAGGACTTTGAGGACAGAAGTCTGAAAACACAAACTCAGCTAAGGTTTTGGGACGTAGGTATGGGAGGCCCAATCTACAAACCATGAGAAGTACCCCTCAGGATATGAAGAAAGAGCGAGTCTGAGGCACTTGCTCAGGCTTTTGTCTCTGGATTTTGTATCAACAATGGCTGTAGAATGTGGGGAGGCCTCATGGGATATGGACGAATCTTCCTCTCTGTGGATTTGGCCCGGTCCCAATAGTTTTTCTTCAATTGTCGGATAGGAGGTCTCCTTTCAGGTTTATTACCTCAGGTGTCCGAACAAAATAGGAATTCCAAAGCAGAGCCCTGGGGAAGAGTGAAGGGACAACCCAAACTATGGTTAAAAATTGGGGCCTAGGTGCTTGGCAGGCCCAATATGCTGTCTCTTCATCCAGCCACTGAGAGGCCTTACTTGAGGACTGGGATCATGCTGAGGGTCACAATGTGTGTTTGTGACCAATGTGGCCCGCGAGCATGGGCGGAGCCTCATGGGCCACACTGGTTTCAACTACACTGGAATTTGGACAACCTGCCAAACACAAGGTCTCTGGCCATGGGGAATGGTTTCTGATATCTGCATCATTTTCAACCCTGGGCAGTGGTTGGAGATAAGGTCTAGGTTCTGAAGCCTGAAAAACCGAAGTTGGGAAGAGATGACGACCTAAGGCCATGGCGGGTCTGATATGCTCAGTATGCGGTCAGCTGCCTGGGTGTTGGTCAGGAGGTTCGGGCTCAGGTTGTGTCAGTCAGTGCATTAGTCCCAGGTTAGACTATATGATTTGGGTACAGTCGAGTGCCGTATAGGTTTATCCTCATTTGAGGTTCCTGGGGAGCTCAATAGGCAAGATATTTTTTCTAGAGGGCAAGCAGAGTGCTGCACTTTGGTTCCAGAATTGCCAAACTTGAGGGCTTCTGGGCCAGGAGTGTGAGGACAGAAGTCTGAGAACACAAGCTAGACTTGGGCTTCAGGCCGAGGGCACGGCAGGTACCTCCTGCAGATCTGAACCAATATTTCATGCATCTGAAGTCACGGCGAGGATCAGACGTTGGCTCGGGTTGGAGTTTCTGTGCATGACTGCCCCTTCATGAACAGAGCGGAATCTCAAGGCCATGGAGGTTTTCCAACGTTGGGAGTTGTGGGATGCCCCCTTCAAGGATTCCTTCTGCGGGACAATTGAGACCTGTTGGTCAGCTCCAGGACATCCCATATGGAATGACTCCAGAGCACCGTTCGAGGATCGATGCCAGGGAATCCCGCCTCGCATTCCAATTTTCTCCCAGCAACAAGACAGTTGAGTTTTGATGGCTCGGCGGGAGCAATCGGGGCGGCTGTGTTGAAATGGACTTTCCCGAGGTTGGGGCCTAATGTGTGTTTGTGTCCATGAGGGCCTTGGAATGGGTCGGTGACACCGGGACCCTGAAGTATTCTCCTAAGCTTTTGACATAGGTCCCATGCACAAGTTTCCTTGTGGAAACGAGATTTGTTCTGAGGGGTGCCTCAGGAAACCCCCTATGCTGGTCTTGGAATCCAGGCTTTTGAGGAGACATGTCTGTAAACCAAAGCAATGGATCCGAATATGGCCTAGGGTCCTGTCTGGTTCCATCTTCTTCTCTGGGGATATCCATCTATGGAATGAGTGGAGGTAGATGCTCACCTGTTGTCAGACCACCCTTGTTTGTCCCCGGAGTCCTACACTATTGGGATGGCCCCTGGGACTTTGGAGAGTTCTCCTAATTTGTACGATTTTGGACAATGGAATGGGCAGAATTCCCATGGATTGGGTAGGCACAGTCCTAATGTGTGGCTCCAGGGGCCCCAGCCTGTAGGGTGTGTGGCCCAGGAATCTGAGGACAGAAGTCTGAAAACACAAACTCAGCTTAGGTTGGGAACGTAGGTATGGCAGGGCCAATCTACAAACCATGAGAAGGACTCTTCAGGATATGAAGAAAGAGCGAGTCTGAGGCGCTTGCTCAGGCTTTTGTCTCTGGATTTTGTATCAAAGATGGGCGTGGAACGTGGGGAGGCCTCATGGGCCATGGACGAATCTTCCTCTCTGTGGATTTGGCCCGGTCCCAATTTCTTTCCGTCAATCTGTGGGATGGGAGGTCTCCTCTCAGGTTTGTTACCTCAGGTGTCCCAACCAAAGAGGAATTCCAAAGAAGAGCCCTGGGGAAGAGTGAAGGGACAACCCAAACGATGGTTATAAATTGGGGCCTAGGGCCATGGCAGACCCAATATGCTGTCTCTTCATCCAGCCACTGAGTGGCCTTACTTAAAGACTGGGCACAGGCTGAGGGTCAGCATGTGTGTTTGTGAACAATGTGGCCCGCGAGCATGGGCGGGGCCTCATGGGCCACACTGGTTTCAACTACACTGAACTTTGGATAACATGCCAATCACAAGGTCTCTTGCCATGGGGAAGGAGCTCTGATTTCTGCATCATTTTCAACCCTGGGCAGTGTTTGGAGATAAGGTATACGTTCTGAAGCCTGAAAACCGCAGTTCGGAAGAGATGACGACCTAAGGCCATGGCGGGTCTGATGTGCTCAGTGTGCGGTCAGCTGCCTGGGTGTTGGTCCGGAGGTTCGGGTTCAGGTTGTGTCAGACAGTGAATTAGTACCCAGGTTAGACTATATAATTCAGGTACAGTCGAGAGCCGTGTAGGTTTATCCTCATTTGAGGTGCCTGGGCTACTCATTAGGCAATATATTTTTTCTAGAGGCAGGCAGAGTGCTGCATTGTGGGTCCGGTATTGCCAAACATGAGGGATTCTGGACCAGGAGTGTGAGGACAAGTCTGAGAACAGAAGCTAGACTTGGGCTTCAGGCCGAGGGCACGGCTGGTACCCCCTGCAGATCTGAACGAATATCTCATGCTTCTGAAGTCACGGCGAGGATCAGACGTTGGCTCGGGTTGGAGTTTCTGTGCATGACTGCCCCTTCCCGAACGGAGCGGAATCTCAAGGCCATGGAGGTTTTACCACGTCGGGAGTTGTGGGATGCCCCCTTCAAGGATTCCTTCTGCGGGACAATTGAGACCTGTTGGGCAGCTCCAGGATATCCCATATGGAAGGACTCCAGAGCACCATTCGGGGTGGATGCCTGGGAAGCGGGCCTCGCATTCCAAATGTCTCCTAGCAACAAGACAGTTGAGATCGGATAGCTCTGCGGGAGCAACCGGCGTGGCTGAGTTGAAACGGAATTTTAGGGTCGGGCCCATTTTGTGTTTGTGTCCATGAGGGCCTTGGAATGGGGCGTTGGCACCGGGACCCTGAAGTATTCTCCTAAGCTTTTGACCTACCTCCCATGCACAAGTTTCCTTGTGGAGATGAGATTTGTTCTGAGGGGTGCCTCAGGAAACCCCCTATGCTGGTATTGGAATCCAGGCTTCTGAGGAGACATGCCTGTAAACCAAAACAATGGATCCGATTATGGCCTAGGGTCCTGTCTGGTTCAATCTTCTTCTCTGGTGATATCCATCTATGGAATGAGTGGAGGGAGATGCTCACCTGGTGTCACTCCGCCCTTGTTTGTCCCTGGAGACCTACACTATTGGGATGGCCTCGGGGACTTTGGAGAGTTTTCTTAATTGGTGAGATTTTGGCCAATGGAATGGGCAGAATTCCCATGGATTGGGTAGGCACAGTCCTAATGTGTGGCTCCAGGGGCCCCAGCCTGGAGGGTGTGCGGCCCAGGACTTTGAGGACAGAAGTCTGAAAACACAAACTCAGCTAAGGTTTTGGGACGTAGGTATGGGAGGCCCAATCTACAAACCATGAGAAGTACCCCTCAGGATATGAAGAAAGAGCGAGTCTGAGGCACTTGCTCAGGCTTTTGTCTCTGGATTTTGTATCAACAATGGCTGTAGAATGTGGGGAGGCCTCATGGGATATGGACGAATCTTCCTCTCTGTGGATTTGGCCCGGTCCCAATAGTTTTTCTTCAATTGTCGGATAGGAGGTCTCCTTTCAGGTTTATTACCTCAGGTGTCCGAACAAAATAGGAATTCCAAAGCAGAGCCCTGGGGAAGAGTGAAGGGACAACCCAAACTATGGTTAAAAATTGGGGCCTAGGTACTTGGCAGGCCCAATATGCTGTCTCTTCATCCAGCCACTGAGAGGCCTTACTTGAGGACTGGGATCATGCTGAGGGTCACAATGTGTGTTTGTGACCAATGTGGCCCGCGAGCATGGGCGGGGCCTCATGGGCCACACTGGTTTCAACTACACTGGACTTTGGACAACCTGCCAAACACAAGGTCTCTGGCCATGGGGAATGGTTTCTGATATCTGCATCATTTTCAACCCTGGGCAGTGGTTGGAGATAAGGTCTAGGTTCTGAAGCCTGAAAAACCGAAGTTGGGAAGAGATGACGACCTAAGGCCATGGCGGGTCTGATGTGCTCAGTGTGCGGTCAGCTGCCTGGGTGTTGGTCCGGAGGTTCGGGTTCAGGTTGTGTCAGACCGTGAATTAGTACCCAGGTTAGACTATATAATTCAGGTACAGTCGAGAGCCGTGTAGGTTTATCCTCATTTGAGGTGCCTGGGCTACTCATTAGGCAATATATTTTTTCTAGAGGCAGGCAGAGTGCTGCATTGTGGGTCCGGTATTGCCAAACATGAGGGATTCTGGACCAGGAGTGTGAGGACAAGTCTGAGAACAGAAGCTAGACTTGGGCTTCAGGCCGAGGGTACGGCTGGTACCCCCTGCAGATCTGAACGAATATCTCATGCTTCTGAAGTCACGACGAGGATCAGACGTTGGCTCGGGTTGGAGTTTCTGTGCATGACTGCCCCTTCATGAACGGAGCGGAATCTCAAGGCCATGGAGGTTTTCCCACTTTGGGAGTTGTGGGATGCCCCCTTCAAGGATTCCTTCTGCGGGACAATTGAGACCTGTTGGGCAGCTCCAGGATATCCCATATGGAAGGACTCCAGAGCACCGTTCGGGGTGGATGCCTGGGAAGCGGGCCTCGCATTCCAAATGTCTCCTAGCAACAAGACAGTTGAGATCGGATGGCTCTGCGGAAGCAACCGGCGTGGCTGAGTTGAAATGGAATTTTAGGATCAGGCCCATTGTGTGTTTGTGTCCATGAGGGCCTTGGAATGGGGCGTTGGCACCGGGACCCTGAAGTATTCTCCAAAGCTTTTGACATACCTCCCATGCACAAGTTTCCTTGTGGAGATGAGATTTGTTCTGAGGGGTGCCTCAGGAAACCCCCTATGCTGGTATTGGAAACCAGGCTTTTGAGGAGACATGCCTGTAAACCAAAACAATGGATCCGATTATGGCCTAGGGTCCTGTCTGGTTCAATCTTCTTCTCTGGTGATATCCATCTATGGAATGAGTGGAGGGAGATGCTCACCTGGTGTCACACCGCCCTTGTTTGTCCCTGGAGACCTACACTATTGGGATGGCCTCGGGGACTTTGGAGAGTTTTCTTAATTGGTGAGATTTTGGCCAATAGAATGGGCAGAATTCCCATGGATTGGGTAGGCACAGTCCTAATGTGTGGCTCCAGGGGCCCCAGCCTGGAGGGTGTGCGGCCCAGGACTTTGAGGACAGAAGTCTGAAAACACAAACTCAGCTAAGGTTTTGGGACGTAGGTATGGGAGGCCCAATCTACAAACCATGAGAAGTACCCCTCAGGATATGAAGAAAGAGCGAGTCTGAGGCACTTGCTCAGGCTTTTGTCTCTGGATTTTGTATCAACAATGGCTGTAGAATGTGGGGAGGCCTCATGGGATATGGACGAATCTTCCTCTCTGTGGATTTGGCCCGGTCCCAATAGTTTTTCTTCAATTGTCGGATGGGAGGTCTCCTTTCAGGTTTATTACCTCAGGTGTCCGAACAAAATAGGAATTCCAAAGCAGAGCCCTGGGGAAGAGTGAAGGGACAACCCAAACTATGGTTAAAAATTGGGGCCTAGGTGCATGGCAGGCCCAATATGCTGTCTCTTCATCCAGCCACTGAGAGGCCTTACTTGAGGACTGGGCTCATGCTGAGGGTCACAATGTGTGTTTGTGACCAATGTGGCCCGCGAGCATGGGCGGGGCCTCATGGGCCACACTGGTTTCAACTACACTGGACTTTGGACAACCTGCCAAACACAAGGTCTATGGCCATGGGGAATGTGTTCTGATATCTGCATCATTTTCAACCCTGGGCAGTGGTTGGAGATAAGGTCTAGGTTCTGAAGCCTGAAAAACCGAAGTTGGGAAGAGATGACAACCTAAGGCCATGGCGGGTCTGATATGCTGAGTGTGCGGTCAGCTGCCTGGGTGTTGGTCAGGAGGTTCGGGCTCAGGTTGTGTCAGTCAGTGCATTAGTCCCAGGTTAGACTATATGATTTGGGTACAGTCGAGTGCCGTATAGGTTTATCCTCATTTGAGGTGCCTGGGGAGCTCAATAGGCAAGATATTTTTTCTAGAGGGCAGGCAGAGTGCTGCACTTTGGTTCCAGAATTGCCAAACTTGAGGGCTTCTGGGCCAGGAGTGTGAGGACAGAAGTCTGAGAACACAAGCTAGACTTGGGCTTCAGGCCGAGGGCACGGCAGGTACCTCCTGCAGATCTGAACCAATATTTCATCCATCTGAAGTCACGGCGAGGATCAGACGTTGGCTCGGGTTGGAGTTTCTGTGCATGACTGCCCCTTCATGAACGGAGCGGAATCTCAAGGCCATGGAGGTTTTCCCACGTTGGGAGTTGTGGGATGCCCCCTTCAAGGATTCCTTCTGCGGGACAATTGAGACCTGTTAATCAGCTCCAGGACATCCCATATGGAATGACTCCAGAGCACCGTTCGAGGATCGATGCCAGGGAATCCCGCCTCGCATTCCAATTTTCTCCTAGCAACAAGACAGTTGAGTTTTGATGGCTCGGCAGGAGCAATCGGGGCGGCTGTGTTGAAATGGACTTTCCCGAGGTTGGGGCCTAATGTGTGTTTGTGTCCATGAGGGCCTTGGAATGGGGCGGTGACACCGGGACACTGAAGTATTCTCCTAAGCTTTTGACATAGGTCCCATGCACAAGTTTCCTTGTGGAAACGAGATTTGTTCTGAGGGGTGCCTCAGGAAACCCCCTATGCTGGTCTTGGAATCCAGGCTTTTGAGGAGACATGTCTGTAAACCAAAGCAATGGATCCGAATATGGCCTAGGGTCCTGTCTGGATCCATCTTCTTCTCTGGGGATATCCATCTATGGAATGAGTGGAGGTAGATGCTCACCTGTTGTCAGACCACCCTTGTTTGTCCCCGGAGTCCTACACTATTGGGATGGCCCCTGGGACTTTGGAGAGTTCTCCTAATTTGTACGATTTTGGACAATGGAATGGGCAGAATTCCCATGGATTGGGTAGGCACAGTCCTAATGTGTGGCTCCAGGGGCCCCAGCCTGTAGGGTGTGTGGCCCAGGAATCTGAGGACAGAAGTCTGAAAACACAAACTCAGCTTAGGTTGGGAACGTAGGTATGGCAGGGCCAATCTACAAACCATGAGAAGGACTCTTCAGGATATGAAGAAAGAGCGAGTCTGAGGCGCTTGCTCAGGCTTTTGTCTCTGGATTTTGTATCAAAGATGGGCGTGGAACGTGGGGAGGCCTCATGGGCCATGGACGAATCTTCCTCTCTGTGGATTTGGCCCGGTCCCAATTTCTTTCCGTCAATCTGTGGGATGGGAGGTCTCCTCTCAGGTTTGTTACCTCAGGTGTCCCAACCAAAGAGGAATTCCAAAGAAGAGCCCTGGGGAAGAGTGAAGGGACAACCCAAACGATGGTTATAAATTGGGGCCTAGGGCCATGGCAGACCCAATATGCTGTCTCTTCATCCAGCCACTGAGTGGCCTTACTTAAAGACTGGGCACAGGCTGAGGGTCAGCATGTGTGTTTGTGAACAATGTGGCCCGCGAGCATGGGCGGGGCCTCATGGGCCACACTGGTTTCAACTACACTGAACTTTGGATAACATGCCAATCACAAGGTCTCTTGCCATGGGGAAGGAGCTCTGATTTCTGCATCATTTTCAACCCTGGGCAGTGTTTGGAGATAAGGTCTAGGTTCTGAAGCCTGAAAACCGCAGTTGGGAAGAGATGACGACCTAAGGCCATGGCGGGTCTGATGTGCTCAGTGTGCGGTCAGCTGCCTGGGTGTTGGTCCGGAGGTTCGGGTTCAGGTTGTGTCAGACAGTGAAGTAGTACCCAGGTTAGACTATATAATTCAGGACAGTCGATAGCCATGTAGGTTTATCCTCATTTGAGGTGCCTGGGCTACTCATTAGGCAATATATTTTTTCTAGAGGCAGGCAGAGTGCTGCATTGTGGGTCCGGAATTGCCAAACATGAGGGATTCTGGACCAGGAGTGTGAGGACAAGTCTGAGAACAGAAGCTAGACTTGGGCTTCAGGCCGAGGGCACGGCTGGTACCCCCTGCAGATCTGAACGAATATCTCATGCTTCTGAAGTCACGGCGAGGATCAGACGTTGGCTCGGGTTGGAGTTTCTGTGCATGACTGCCCCTTCATGAACGGATCGGAATCTCAAGGCCATGGAGGTTTTCCCACGTTGGGAGTTGTGGGATGCCCCCTTCAAGGATTCCTTCTGCGGGACAATTGAGACCTGTTGGGCAGCTCCAGGATATACCATATGGAAGGACTCCAGAGCACCGTTCGGGGTGGATGCCTGGGAAGCGGGCCTCGCATTCCAAATGTCTCCTAGCAACAAGACAGTTGAGATCGGATAGCTCTGCGGGAGCAACCGGCGTGGCTGAGTTGAAATGGACTTTTAGGATCGGGCCCATTGTGTGTTTGTGTCCATGAGGGCCTTGGAATGGGGCGTTGGCACCGGAACCCTGAAGTATTCTCCTAAGCTTTTGACATACCTCTCATGCACAAGTTTCCTTGTGGAGATGAGATTTGTTCTGAGGGGTGCCTCAGGAAACCCCCTATGCTGGTATTGGAATCCAGGCTTTTGAGGAGACATGCCTGTAAACCAAAACAATGGATCCGATTATGGCCTAGGGTCCTGTCTGGTTCAATCTTCTTCTCTGGTGATATCCATCTATGGAATGAGTGGAGGGAGATGCTCACCTGGTGTCACACCGCCCTTGTTTGTCCCTGGAGACCTACACTATTGGGATGGCCTCGGGGACTTTGGAGAGTTTTCTTAATTGGTGAGATTTTGGACAATAGAATGGGCAGAATTCCCATGGATTGGGTAGGCACAGTCCTAATGTGTGGCTCCAGGTGCCCCAGCCTGGAGGGTGTGCGGCCCAGGACTTTGAGGACAGAAGTCTGAAAACACAAACTCAGCTAAGGTTTTGGGACGTAGGTATGGGAGGCCCAATCTACAAACCATGAGAAGTACCCCTCAGGATATGAAGAAAGAGCGAGTCTGAGGCACTTGCTCAGGCTTTTGTCTCTGGATTTTGTATCAACAATGGCTGTAGAATGTGGGGAGGCCTCATGGGATATGGACGAATCTTCCTCTCTGTGGATTTGGCCCGGTCCCAATAGTTTTTCTTCAATTGTCGGATAGGAGGTCTCCTTTCAGGTTTATTACCTCAGGTGTCCGAACAAAATAGGAATTCCAAAGCAGAGCCCTGGGGAAGAGTGAAGGGACAACCCAAACTATGGTTAAAAATTGGGGCCTAGGTGCTTGGCAGGCCCAATATGCTGTCTCTTCATCCAGCCACTGAGAGGCCTTACTTGAGGACTGGGATCATGCTGAGGGTCACAATGTGTGTTTGTGACCAATGTGGCCCGCGAGCATGGGCGGAGCCTCATGGGCCACACTGGTTTCAACTACACTGGAATTTGGACAACCTGCCAAACACAAGGTCTCTGGCCATGGGGAATGGTTTCTGATATCTGCATCATTTTCAACCCTGGGCAGTGGTTGGAGATAAGGTCTAGGTTCTGAAGCCTGAAAAACCGAAGTTGGGAAGAGATGACGACCTAAGGCCATGGCGGGTCTGATATGCTCAGTATGCGGTCAGCTGCCTGGGTGTTGGTCAGGAGGTTCGGGCTCAGGTTGTGTCAGTCAGTGCATTAGTCCCAGGTTAGACTATATGATTTGGGTACAGTCGAGTGCCGTATAGGTTTATCCTCATTTGAGGTTCCTGGGGAGCTCAATAGGCAAGATATTTTTTCTAGAGGGCAAGCAGAGTGCTGCACTTTGGTTCCAGAATTGCCAAACTTGAGGGCTTCTGGGCCAGGAGTGTGAGGACAGAAGTCTGAGAACACAAGCTAGACTTGGGCTTCAGGCCGAGGGCACGGCAGGTACCTCCTGCAGATCTGAACCAATATTTCATGCATCTGAAGTCACGGCGAGGATCAGACGTTGGCTCGGGTTGGAGTTTCTGTGCATGACTGCCCCTTCATGAACAGAGCGGAATCTCAAGGCCATGGAGGTTTTCCAACGTTGGGAGTTGTGGGATGCCCCCTTCAAGGATTCCTTCTGCGGGACAATTGAGACCTGTTGGTCAGCTCCAGGACATCCCATATGGAATGACTCCAGAGCACCGTTCGAGGATCGATGCCAGGGAATCCCGCCTCGCATTCCAATTTTCTCCCAGCAACAAGACAGTTGAGTTTTGATGGCTCGGCGGGAGCAATCGGGGCGGCTGTGTTGAAATGGACTTTCCCGAGGTTGGGGCCTAATGTGTGTTTGTGTCCATGAGGGCCTTGGAATGGGTCGGTGACACCGGGACCCTGAAGTATTCTCCTAAGCTTTTGACATAGGTCCCATGCACAAGTTTCCTTGTGGAAACGAGATTTGTTCTGAGGGGTGCCTCAGGAAACCCCCTATGCTGGTCTTGGAATCCAGGCTTTTGAGGAGACATGTCTGTAAACCAAAGCAATGGATCCGAATATGGCCTAGGGTCCTGTCTGGTTCCATCTTCTTCTCTGGGGATATCCATCTATGGAATGAGTGGAGGTAGATGCTCACCTGTTGTCAGACCACCCTTGTTTGTCCCCGGAGTCCTACACTATTGGGATGGCCCCTGGGACTTTGGAGAGTTCTCCTAATTTGTACGATTTTGGACAATGGAATGGGCAGAATTCCCATGGATTGGGTAGGCACAGTCCTAATGTGTGGCTCCAGGGGCCCCAGCCTGTAGGGTGTGTGGCCCAGGAATCTGAGGACAGAAGTCTGAAAACACAAACTCAGCTTAGGTTGGGAACGTAGGTATGGCAGGGCCAATCTACAAACCATGAGAAGGACTCTTCAGGATATGAAGAAAGAGCGAGTCTGAGGCGCTTGCTCAGGCTTTTGTCTCTGGATTTTGTATCAAAGATGGGCGTGGAACGTGGGGAGGCCTCATGGGCCATGGACGAATCTTCCTCTCTGTGGATTTGGCCCGGTCCCAATTTCTTTCCGTCAATCTGTGGGATGGGAGGTCTCCTCTCAGGTTTGTTACCTCAGGTGTCCCAACCAAAGAGGAATTCCAAAGAAGAGCCCTGGGGAAGAGTGAAGGGACAACCCAAACGATGGTTATAAATTGGGGCCTAGGGCCATGGCAGACCCAATATGCTGTCTCTTCATCCAGCCACTGAGTGGCCTTACTTAAAGACTGGGCACAGGCTGAGGGTCAGCATGTGTGTTTGTGAACAATGTGGCCCGCGAGCATGGGCGGGGCCTCATGGGCCACACTGGTTTCAACTACACTGAACTTTGGATAACATGCCAATCACAAGGTCTCTTGCCATGGGGAAGGAGCTCTGATTTCTGCATCATTTTCAACCCTGGGCAGTGTTTGGAGATAAGGTATACGTTCTGAAGCCTGAAAACCGCAGTTCGGAAGAGATGACGACCTAAGGCCATGGCGGGTCTGATGTGCTCAGTGTGCGGTCAGCTGCCTGGGTGTTGGTCCGGAGGTTCGGGTTCAGGTTGTGTCAGACAGTGAATTAGTACCCAGGTTAGACTATATAATTCAGGTACAGTCGAGAGCCGTGTAGGTTTATCCTCATTTGAGGTGCCTGGGCTACTCATTAGGCAATATATTTTTTCTAGAGGCAGGCAGAGTGCTGCATTGTGGGTCCGGTATTGCCAAACATGAGGGATTCTGGACCAGGAGTGTGAGGACAAGTCTGAGAACAGAAGCTAGACTTGGGCTTCAGGCCGAGGGCACGGCTGGTACCCCCTGCAGATCTGAACGAATATCTCATGCTTCTGAAGTCACGGCGAGGATCAGACGTTGGCTCGGGTTGGAGTTTCTGTGCATGACTGCCCCTTCCCGAACGGAGCGGAATCTCAAGGCCATGGAGGTTTTACCACGTCGGGAGTTGTGGGATGCCCCCTTCAAGGATTCCTTCTGCGGGACAATTGAGACCTGTTGGGCAGCTCCAGGATATCCCATATGGAAGGACTCCAGAGCACCATTCGGGGTGGATGCCTGGGAAGCGGGCCTCGCATTCCAAATGTCTCCTAGCAACAAGACAGTTGAGATCGGATAGCTCTGCGGGAGCAACCGGCGTGGCTGAGTTGAAACGGAATTTTAGGGTCGGGCCCATTTTGTGTTTGTGTCCATGAGGGCCTTGGAATGGGGCGTTGGCACCGGGACCCTGAAGTATTCTCCTAAGCTTTTGACCTACCTCCCATGCACAAGTTTCCTTGTGGAGATGAGATTTGTTCTGAGGGGTGCCTCAGGAAACCCCCTATGCTGGTATTGGAATCCAGGCTTCTGAGGAGACATGCCTGTAAACCAAAACAATGGATCCGATTATGGCCTAGGGTCCTGTCTGGTTCAATCTTCTTCTCTGGTGATATCCATCTATGGAATGAGTGGAGGGAGATGCTCACCTGGTGTCACTCCGCCCTTGTTTGTCCCTGGAGACCTACACTATTGGGATGGCCTCGGGGACTTTGGAGAGTTTTCTTAATTGGTGAGATTTTGGCCAATGGAATGGGCAGAATTCCCATGGATTGGGTAGGCACAGTCCTAATGTGTGGCTCCAGGTGCCCCAGCCTGGAGGGTGTGCGGCCCAGGACTTTGAGGACAGAAGTCTGAAAACACAAACTCAGCTAAGGTTTTGGGACGTAGGTATGGGAGGCCCAATCTACAAACCATGAGAAGTACCCCTCAGGATATGAAGAAAGAGCGAGTCTGAGGCACTTGCTCAGGCTTTTGTCTCTGGATTTTGTATCAACAATGGCTGTAGAATGTGGGGAGGCCTCATGGGATATGGACGAATCTTCCTCTCTGTGGATTTGGCCCGGTCCCAATAGTTTTTCTTCAATTGTCGGATAGGAGGTCTCCTTTCAGGTTTATTACCTCAGGTGTCCGAACAAAATAGGAATTCCAAAGCAGAGCCCTGGGGAAGAGTGAAGGGACAACCCAAACTATGGTTAAAAATTGGGGCCTAGGTACTTGGCAGGCCCAATATGCTGTCTCTTCATCCAGCCACTGAGAGGCCTTACTTGAGGACTGGGATCATGCTGAGGGTCACAATGTGTGTTTGTGACCAATGTGGCCCGCGAGCATGGGCGGGGCCTCATGGGCCACACTGGTTTCAACTACACTGGACTTTGGACAACCTGCCAAACACAAGGTCTCTGGCCATGGGGAATGGTTTCTGATATCTGCATCATTTTCAACCCTGGGCAGTGGTTGGAGATAAGGTCTAGGTTCTGAAGCCTGAAAAACCGAAGTTGGGAAGAGATGACGACCTAAGGCCATGGCGGGTCTGATGTGCTCAGTGTGCGGTCAGCTGCCTGGGTGTTGGTCCGGAGGTTCGGGTTCAGGTTGTGTCAGACCGTGAATTAGTACCCAGGTTAGACTATATAATTCAGGTACAGTCGAGAGCCGTGTAGGTTTATCCTCATTTGAGGTGCCTGGGCTACTCATTAGGCAATATATTTTTTCTAGAGGCAGGCAGAGTGCTGCATTGTGGGTCCGGTATTGCCAAACATGAGGGATTCTGGACCAGGAGTGTGAGGACAAGTCTGAGAACAGAAGCTAGACTTGGGCTTCAGGCCGAGGGTACGGCTGGTACCCCCTGCAGATCTGAACGAATATCTCATGCTTCTGAAGTCACGACGAGGATCAGACGTTGGCTCGGGTTGGAGTTTCTGTGCATGACTGCCCCTTCATGAACGGAGCGGAATCTCAAGGCCATGGAGGTTTTCCCACTTTGGGAGTTGTGGGATGCCCCCTTCAAGGATTCCTTCTGCGGGACAATTGAGACCTGTTGGGCAGCTCCAGGATATCCCATATGGAAGGACTCCAGAGCACCGTTCGGGGTGGATGCCTGGGAAGCGGGCCTCGCATTCCAAATGTCTCCTAGCAACAAGACAGTTGAGATCGGATGGCTCTGCGGAAGCAACCGGCGTGGCTGAGTTGAAATGGAATTTTAGGATCAGGCCCATTGTGTGTTTGTGTCCATGAGGGCCTTGGAATGGGGCGTTGGCACCGGGACCCTGAAGTATTCTCCAAAGCTTTTGACATACCTCCCATGCACAAGTTTCCTTGTGGAGATGAGATTTGTTCTGAGGGGTGCCTCAGGAAACCCCCTATGCTGGTATTGGAAACCAGGCTTTTGAGGAGACATGCCTGTAAACCAAAACAATGGATCCGATTATGGCCTAGGGTCCTGTCTGGTTCAATCTTCTTCTCTGGTGATATCCATCTATGGAATGAGTGGAGGGAGATGCTCACCTGGTGTCACACCGCCCTTGTTTGTCCCTGGAGACCTACACTATTGGGATGGCCTCGGGGACTTTGGAGAGTTTTCTTAATTGGTGAGATTTTGGCCAATAGAATGGGCAGAATTCCCATGGATTGGGTAGGCACAGTCCTAATGTGTGGCTCCAGGGGCCCCAGCCTGGAGGGTGTGCGGCCCAGGACTTTGAGGACAGAAGTCTGAAAACACAAACTCAGCTAAGGTTTTGGGACGTAGGTATGGGAGGCCCAATCTACAAACCATGAGAAGTACCCCTCAGGATATGAAGAAAGAGCGAGTCTGAGGCACTTGCTCAGGCTTTTGTCTCTGGATTTTGTATCAACAATGGCTGTAGAATGTGGGGAGGCCTCATGGGATATGGACGAATCTTCCTCTCTGTGGATTTGGCCCGGTCCCAATAGTTTTTCTTCAATTGTCGGATGGGAGGTCTCCTTTCAGGTTTATTACCTCAGGTGTCCGAACAAAATAGGAATTCCAAAGCAGAGCCCTGGGGAAGAGTGAAGGGACAACCCAAACTATGGTTAAAAATTGGGGCCTAGGTGCATGGCAGGCCCAATATGCTGTCTCTTCATCCAGCCACTGAGAGGCCTTACTTGAGGACTGGGCTCATGCTGAGGGTCACAATGTGTGTTTGTGACCAATGTGGCCCGCGAGCATGGGCGGGGCCTCATGGGCCACACTGGTTTCAACTACACTGGACTTTGGACAACCTGCCAAACACAAGGTCTATGGCCATGGGGAATGTGTTCTGATATCTGCATCATTTTCAACCCTGGGCAGTGGTTGGAGATAAGGTCTAGGTTCTGAAGCCTGAAAAACCGAAGTTGGGAAGAGATGACAACCTAAGGCCATGGCGGGTCTGATATGCTGAGTGTGCGGTCAGCTGCCTGGGTGTTGGTCAGGAGGTTCGGGCTCAGGTTGTGTCAGTCAGTGCATTAGTCCCAGGTTAGACTATATGATTTGGGTACAGTCGAGTGCCGTATAGGTTTATCCTCATTTGAGGTGCCTGGGGAGCTCAATAGGCAAGATATTTTTTCTAGAGGGCAGGCAGAGTGCTGCACTTTGGTTCCAGAATTGCCAAACTTGAGGGCTTCTGGGCCAGGAGTGTGAGGACAGAAGTCTGAGAACACAAGCTAGACTTGGGCTTCAGGCCGAGGGCACGGCAGGTACCTCCTGCAGATCTGAACCAATATTTCATCCATCTGAAGTCACGGCGAGGATCAGACGTTGGCTCGGGTTGGAGTTTCTGTGCATGACTGCCCCTTCATGAACGGAGCGGAATCTCAAGGCCATGGAGGTTTTCCCACGTTGGGAGTTGTGGGATGCCCCCTTCAAGGATTCCTTCTGCGGGACAATTGAGACCTGTTAATCAGCTCCAGGACATCCCATATGGAATGACTCCAGAGCACCGTTCGAGGATCGATGCCAGGGAATCCCGCCTCGCATTCCAATTTTCTCCCAGCAACAAGACAGTTGAGTTTTGATGGCTCGGCAGGAGCAATCGGGGCGGCTGTGTTGAAATGGACTTTCCCGAGGTTGGGGCCTAATGTGTGTTTGTGTCCATGAGGGCCTTGGAATGGGGCGGTGACACCGGGACACTGAAGTATTCTCCTAAGCTTTTGACATAGGTCCCATGCACAAGTTTCCTTGTGGAAACGAGATTTGTTCTGAGGGGTGCCTCAGGAAACCCCCTATGCTGGTCTTGGAATCCAGGCTTTTGAGGAGACATGTCTGTAAACCAAAGCAATGGATCCGAATATGGCCTAGGGTCCTGTCTGGATCCATCTTCTTCTCTGGGGATATCCATCTATGGAATGAGTGGAGGTAGATGCTCACCTGTTGTCAGACCACCCTTGTTTGTCCCCGGAGTCCTACACTATTGGGATGGCCCCTGGGACTTTGGAGAGTTCTCCTAATTTGTACGATTTTGGACAATGGAATGGGCAGAATTCCCATGGATTGGGTAGGCACAGTCCTAATGTGTGGCTCCAGGGGCCCCAGCCTGTAGGGTGTGTGGCCCAGGAATCTGAGGACAGAAGTCTGAAAACACAAACTCAGCTTAGGTTGGGAACGTAGGTATGGCAGGGCCAATCTACAAACCATGAGAAGGACTCTTCAGGATATGAAGAAAGAGCGAGTCTGAGGCGCTTGCTCAGGCTTTTGTCTCTGGATTTTGTATCAAAGATGGGCGTGGAACGTGGGGAGGCCTCATGGGCCATGGACGAATCTTCCTCTCTGTGGATTTGGCCCGGTCCCAATTTCTTTCCGTCAATCTGTGGGATGGGAGGTCTCCTCTCAGGTTTGTTACCTCAGGTGTCCCAACCAAAGAGGAATTCCAAAGAAGAGCCCTGGGGAAGAGTGAAGGGACAACCCAAACGATGGTTATAAATTGGGGCCTAGGGCCATGGCAGACCCAATATGCTGTCTCTTCATCCAGCCACTGAGTGGCCTTACTTAAAGACTGGGCACAGGCTGAGGGTCAGCATGTGTGTTTGTGAACAATGTGGCCCGCGAGCATGGGCGGGGCCTCATGGGCCACACTGGTTTCAACTACACTGAACTTTGGATAACATGCCAATCACAAGGTCTCTTGCCATGGGGAAGGAGCTCTGATTTCTGCATCATTTTCAACCCTGGGCAGTGTTTGGAGATAAGGTCTAGGTTCTGAAGCCTGAAAACCGCAGTTGGGAAGAGATGACGACCTAAGGCCATGGCGGGTCTGATGTGCTCAGTGTGCGGTCAGCTGCCTGGGTGTTGGTCCGGAGGTTCGGGTTCAGGTTGTGTCAGACAGTGAAGTAGTACCCAGGTTAGACTATATAATTCAGGACAGTCGATAGCCATGTAGGTTTATCCTCATTTGAGGTGCCTGGGCTACTCATTAGGCAATATATTTTTTCTAGAGGCAGGCAGAGTGCTGCATTGTGGGTCCGGAATTGCCAAACATGAGGGATTCTGGACCAGGAGTGTGAGGACAAGTCTGAGAACAGAAGCTAGACTTGGGCTTCAGGCCGAGGGCACGGCTGGTACCCCCTGCAGATCTGAACGAATATCTCATGCTTCTGAAGTCACGGCGAGGATCAGACGTTGGCTCGGGTTGGAGTTTCTGTGCATGACTGCCCCTTCATGAACGGATCGGAATCTCAAGGCCATGGAGGTTTTCCCACGTTGGGAGTTGTGGGATGCCCCCTTCAAGGATTCCTTCTGCGGGACAATTGAGACCTGTTGGGCAGCTCCAGGATATACCATATGGAAGGACTCCAGAGCACCGTTCGGGGTGGATGCCTGGGAAGCGGGCCTCGCATTCCAAATGTCTCCTAGCAACAAGACAGTTGAGATCGGATAGCTCTGCGGGAGCAACCGGCGTGGCTGAGTTGAAATGGACTTTTAGGATCGGGCCCATTGTGTGTTTGTGTCCATGAGGGCCTTGGAATGGGGCGTTGGCACCGGAACCCTGAAGTATTCTCCTAAGCTTTTGACATACCTCTCATGCACAAGTTTCCTTGTGGAGATGAGATTTGTTCTGAGGGGTGCCTCAGGAAACCCCCTATGCTGGTATTGGAATCCAGGCTTTTGAGGAGACATGCCTGTAAACCAAAACAATGGATCCGATTATGGCCTAGGGTCCTGTCTGGTTCAATCTTCTTCTCTGGTGATATCCATCTATGGAATGAGTGGAGGGAGATGCTCACCTGGTGTCACACCGCCCTTGTTTGTCCCTGGAGACCTACACTATTGGGATGGCCTCGGGGACTTTGGAGAGTTTTCTTAATTGGTGAGATTTTGGACAATAGAATGGGCAGAATTCCCATGGATTGGGTAGGCACAGTCCTAATGTGTGGCTCCAGGTGCCCCAGCCTGGAGGGTGTGCGGCCCAGGACTTTGAGGACAGAAGTCTGAAAACACAAACTCAGCTAAGGTTTTGGGACGTAGGTATGGGAGGCCCAATCTACAAACCATGAGAAGTACCCCTCAGGATATGAAGAAAGAGCGAGTCTGAGGCACTTGCTCAGGCTTTTGTATCAACAATGGCTGTAGAATGTGGGGAGGCCTCATGGGATATGGACGAATCTTCCTCTCTGTGGATTTGGCCCGGTCCCAATAGTTTTTCTTCAATTGTCGGATGGGAGGTCTCCTTTCAGGTTTATTACCTCAGGTGTCCGAACAAAATAGGAATTCCAAAGCAGAGCCCTGGGGAAGAGTGAAGGGACAACCCAAACTATGGTTAAAAATTGGGGCCTAGGTGCATGGCAGGCCCAATATGCTGTCTCTTCATCCAGCCACTGAGAGGCCTTACTTGAGGACTGGGCTCATGCTGAGGGTCACAATGTGTGTTTGTGACCAATGTGGCCCGCGAGCATGGGCGGGGCCTCATGGGCCACACTGATTTCAACTACACTGGACTTTGGACAACATGCCAAACACAAGGTCTCTGGCCATGGGGAATGTGTTCTGATATCTGCATCATTTTCAACCCTGGGCAGTGGTTGGAGATAAGGTCTAGGTTCTGAAGCCTGAAAAACCGAAGTTGGGAAGAGATGACGACCTAAGGCCATGGCGGGTCTGATATGCTCAGTGTGCGGTCAGCTGCCTGGGTGTTGGTCAGGAGGTTCGGGCTCAGGTTGTGTCAGTCAGTGCATTAGTCCCAGGTTAGACTATATGATTTGGGTACAGTCGAGTGCCGTATAGGTTTATCCTCATTTGAGGTGCCTGGGGAGCTCAATAGGCAAGATATTTTTTCTAGAGGGCAAGCAGAGTGCTGCACTTTGGGTCCAGAATTGCCAAACTTGAGGGCTTCTGGGCCAGGAGTGTGAGGAAAGAAGTCTGAGAACACAAGCTAGACTTGGGCTTCAGGCCGAGGGCACGGCAGGTACCTCCTTCAGATCTGAACCAATATTTCATGCATCTGAAGTCACGGCGAGGTTCAGACGTTGGCTCGGGTTGGAGTTTCTGTGCATGACTGCCCCTTCATGAACGGAGCGGAATCTCAAGGCCATGGAGGTTTTCCCACGTTGGGAGTTGTGGGATGCCCCCTTCAAGGATTCCTTCTGCGGGACAATTGAGACCTGTTGGTCAGCTCCAGGACATCCCATATGGAATGACTCCAGAGCACCTTTCGAGGATCGATGCCAGGGAATCCCGCCTCGCATTCCAATTTTCTCCCAGCAACAAGACAGTTGAGTTTTGATGGCTCTGCGGGAGCAATCGGGGCGGCTGTGTTGAAATGGACTTTCCCGAGGTTGGGGCCTAATGTGTGTTTGTGTCCATGAGGGCCTTGGAATGGGGCGGTGACACCGGAACCCTGAAGTATTCTCCTAAGCTTTTGACATAGGTCCCATGCACAAGTTTCCTTGTGGAAATGAGATTTGTTCTGATGGGTGCCTCAGGAAACCCCCTATGCTGGTCTTGGAATCCAGGCTTTTGAGGAGACATGTCTGTAAACCAAAGCAATGGATCCGAATATGGCCTAGGGTCCTGTCTGGTTCCATCTTCATTCTGGGGACATCCATTTATGATATGAGTGGAGGTAGATGCTCAGCTGGTGTCAGACCGCCCTTGTTTGTCCCCGGAGACCTACAATATTGGGATGGCCTCGGGGACTTTGGAGAGTTCTCCTAATTTGTACGATTTTGGATAATGAAATGGGCAGAATGCCCATGGATTGGATAGGCACAGTCCTAATGTGTGGCTCCAGTGGCCCCAGCCTGGAGGGTGTGTGGCCCAGGAATCTGAGGACAGAAGTCTGAAAACACAAACTCAGCTTAGGTTGGGAACGTAGGTATGGCAGGGCCAATCTACAAACCATGAGAAGGACTCTTCAGGATATGAAGAAAGAGCGAGTCTGAGGCGCTTGCTCAGGCTTTTGTTTCTGGATTTTGTATCAAAGATGGGCGTGGAACGTGGGGAGGCCTCATGGGCCATGGACGAATCTTCCTCTCTGTGGATTTGACCCGGTCCCAATTTCGTTCCGTCAATCTGTGGGATGGGAGGTCTCCTCTCAGGTTTGTTACCTCAGGTGTCCCTACCAAAGAGGAATTCCAAAGCAGAGCCCTGGGGAAGAGTGAAGGGACAACCCAAACGATGGTTATAAATTGGGGCCTAGGGGCATGGCAGACCCAATATGCTGTCTCTTCATCCAGCCACTGAGTGGCCTTACTTAAAGACTGGGCACAGGCTGAGGGTCAGCATGTGTGTTTGTGACCAATGTGGCCCGCGAGCATGGGCGGGGCCTCATGGGCCACACTGGATTCAACTACACTGAACTTTGGATAACATGCCAATCACAAGGTCTCTTGCCATGGGGAAGGAGCTCTGATTTCTGCATCATTTTCAACCCTGGGCCGTGGTTGGAGATAAGGTCTAGGTTCTGAAGCCTGCAAACCACAGTTGGGAAGTGATGACGATCTAAGGCCATGTCGGGGCTCATGTGCTCAGTGTGCGGTCAGCTGCCTGGGTGTTGGTCCAGAGTTTCGGGTTCAGGTTGTGTCAGACAGTGCATTAGTGCCCAGGTTAGAGTATATAATTTAGGTACAGTCGAGTGCCGTGTAAGTTTATCCTCATTTGAGGTGCCTGGGAAAATCATTAGGCAATATATTTTTCCCAGAGGGCAGGCATATTGCTGCATTGACGGTCCGGAATTGCCAAACTTGAGGGCTTCTGGGCCAAGAGTGTGAGGACAGAAGTTTCAGAACACAAGCTAGACTTGGGCTTCAGGCCTTGGGTAGGGCAATGGGTATGGCAAATACCCCCTGCAGATCTGAACCAATATCTCATGTATCTGAAGTCACGGCGAGGATCAGAAGTTGGCTCGGGTTGGAGTTTCTGTGCTTGTCTGCCCCTCCATGAACGGAGCGGAATCTCAAGGCCATGGAGGTTTTCCAACGTTGGGAGTGTGGGATCCCCCTTCAAGGATTCCTTCTGCGGGACAATTGAGCACTGTTGGTCAGCTCCAGGACAATCCATATGGAATGACTGCAGTGCACCGTTCGAGGACTGATGCCAGGGAAGCCAGCCTTGCATTCCAATTGTCTCCTAGCAACAAGACAGTTGAGTTCTATGGCTCTGACTGAGCAATCGGGGCGGCTGTGTTGAAATGGACTTTCCCGAGGTTGGGGCCTAATGTGTGTTTGTGTCCATGAGGGCCTTGGAATGGAGCGGTGGCACTGGGACCCTGAAGTATTCTCCTAAGCTTTTGACATAGGTCCCATGCACAAGTTTCCTCGTGGAGACGAGTTTTGTTCTGATGGGTGCCTCAGGAAACCCCCTATGCTGGTCTTGGAATCCAGGCTCTTGAGGAGATATGCCTGTAAACCAAAGCAATGGATCCGAATATGGCCTAGGGTCCTGTCTGGTTCCATCTTCTTCTCTGGGCACTTCCATTTATGGTATGAGTGGATGTAGATGCTCAGCTGGTGTCAGACCGCCCTTGTTTGTCTCGGGAGACCTACACTATTGGGATGGCCTTGGGTCTTTGGAGGTTTCTTCTAATTTGTACGATTTTGAACAATGGAATGGGCAGAATTCCCATGGATTGGGTAGGCACAGTCCTAATGTGTGGCTCCAGGGGCCCCAGCCTGGAGGGTGTGTGGCCCAGAAATTTGAGGACAGAAGTCTGAAAACACAAACTCAGCTTAGGTTGGGGACGTAGGTATGGCAGGTCCAATCTACAAACCATGAGAAGAACTCTTCAGGATATGAAGAAAGAGCGAGTCTGAGGCGCTTGCTCAGGCTTTTGTCTCTGGATTTTGTATCAAAGATGGGCATGGAATGTGGGGAGGCCTCATGGGCCATGGATGAATCTTCCACTCTGTTGATTTGGCCCGGTCCCAATTTCTTTCCATCAATCTGTGGAATGGGAGGTATCCTCTCAGGTTTGTTAATTCAGGTGTCCCAACCAAAGAGGAATTCCAAAGAAGAGCCCTGGGGAAGAGTGAAGGGACAACCCAAACGATGGTTAAAAATTGGGGCCTAGGGGCATGGCAGGCCCAATATGCTGTCTCGTCATCCAGCCACTGAGTGGCCTTACTTAAGGACTGGGCACAGCCTGAGAGTCACAATGTGTGTTTGTGACCAATGTGGCCGCGAGCATGGGCGGGGCCTCATGGGCCATACTGGTTTCAACTACACTGAACTTAGGACAATATGCCAATCACAAGGTCTCTTGCCATGGGGAAGGAGCTCTGATTTCTGCATCATTTTCAACCCTGGGCAGTGGTTGGATATAAGGTCTAGGATGTGAAGTCTGAAAACCGCAGTTGGGAAGAGATGACTACCTAAAGCCATGGCGGGTCTGATGTGCTCAGTGTGCGGTCAGCTGCCTGGGTGTTGGTCCGGAGTTTCGGGTTCAGGTTGTGTCAGACAGTGCATTAGTGCCCAGGTTAGACTATATAATTTAGGTACAGTCGAGTGCCGTTTAAGTTTATCCTCATTTGAAGTGCCTGGGCAAATCATTAGTCAAGATATTTTTTCTAGAGGGGCGGCAGGGTGCTGCGTTGTGGGTCCGGAATTGCCAAACTTGAGGGCTTCTGGGCCAGGAGTATGAGGACAGAAGTCTGAGAACACAAGCTAGACTTGGGCTTCAGGCCGAGGGCACGGCAGGTACCGCCTGCAGATCTGAAACAATATCTCTTGCATCTGAAGTCACGGCGAGGATCAGACTCTGCCTCGGGTTGGAGTTTCTGTGCATGACTGCCCCTTCATGAACGGAGCAGAATCTCAAGGCCATGGAGGTTTTCCCACGTTGGGAGTTGTGGGATGCCCCCTTCAAGGATTCCTTCTGCGGGACAATTGAGCTCTGTTGGGCAGCTCCAGGATATCCCATATGGAAGTACTCCAGAGCACCGTTCGGGGATGGATGCCAGGGAAGTGGGCCTCGCATTCCAATTGTCTCCTAGCAACAAGACAGTTGAGATCTGAAGACTCTGCGGTAGCAAACGGGTTGGCTAGTTGAAATGGACTTTCCTGAGAATGGGGCCTGATATGTGTTTGTTTCCATGAGGGCATTGGAATGGGGCGGTGGCACCGGGACCCTGAAGTATTCTCCTAAGCTTTTGACATAGGTCCCATGCACAAGTTTCCTTGTGGAAACGAGATTTGTTCTGATTGGTGCCTCAGGAAATCCCCTATGCTGGTCTGGAATCCAGGCTTTTGAGGAGACATGCCTGTAAACCAAAGCAATGGATCTGATTATGGCCTAGGGTCCTGTATGGTTCCATCTTCTTCTCTGGGGACATCCATCTATGGTATGAGTGGAGGTTGATGCTCAGCTGGTGTCAGACCGCCCTTGTTCATACCGGGAAACCTACACTATTGTGATGGCCTCGGGAAATTTGGAGGGTTCTCCTAATTTGTACGATTTTGGACAATGGAATGGGCAGTGTTCCCATGGATTGGGTAGGCACAGTCCTAATGTGTGGCTCCAGGGGCCCCAGCCCGGAGGGAGAGTGGCCCAGGAATTTGAGGACAGAAGTCTGAAAACACAAACTCAGCTTACGTTTGGGGAAGTACGTATGGCAGGTCCAATCTACAAACCATGAGAAGAACTCTTCAGGATATGAAGAAAGATCGAGTCTGAGGCACCTGCTCATGCTTTTGTCTCTGGATTTTGTATCAAATATGGGCGTGGAACGTGGGGAGGCCTCATGGGCCATGGACGAATCTTCCTCTCTGTGGATTTGTCCCAGTCCCAATTACTTTCCGTCAATCTGTGGGATGGGAGTTCTCCTCTCAGGTTTGTTACCTCAGGTGTCCCAACCAAAGAGGAATTCCAAAGCAGAGCTCTGGGGAAGAGTGAAGGGACAACCCAAACTATGTTTAAAAATTGGGACCTAGGGGCATGGCAGGCCCAATATGCTGTCTCTTCATCCAACCACTGAGAGGCCTTACTTGAGGACTGGACACAGGCTGAGGGTCACAATGTGTGTTTGTGACCAATGTGGCCCGCGAGCATGGGCGGGGCCTCATGGGCCACACTGGTTTCAACTACACTGGACTTTGGATAACATGCCAATCACAAGGTCTCTTGCCATGAGGAAGGTGTTCTGATGTCTGCATCATTTTCAACCCTGGGCAGTGGTTGGAGATAAGGTCTAGGTTCTGAAGCCTGAAAAACCGAAGTTGGGAAGAGATGACGACCTAAGGCCATGGCGGGTCTGATATGCTCAGTGTGCGGTCAGCTGCCTGGGTGTTGGTCAGGAGGTTCTGGCTCAGGTTGTGTCAGACAGTGCATTAGTGCCCAGGTTTGACTATATGATTTGGGTACAGTCGAGTGCCGTGTAGGTTTATCCTCATTTGATGTGCCTGGGCTGCTCTTAGGCAAGATATTTTTTATAGATGGCAGGCAGAGTGCTGCATTGTGAGTCCGGAATTGCCAAACTTGAGGGCTTCTGGGCCAGGAGTGTGAGTACAGAAGTCTGAGAACACAAGCTAAACTTGGGCTTCAGGCAGAGGGCACAGCATGTACCCCCTGCAGAGTGAACCAATATCTCAAGCATCTGAAGTCACGGTGAGGATCAGATGTTGGCTCAGGTTGGAGTTTCTGTGCATGACTGCCCCTTCATGAACAGAGCGGAATCTCAAGGCCATGGAGGTTTTCCCACGTTGGGAGTTGTGGGATGCCCCCTTCAAGGATTCCTTCTGCGGGACAATTGAGACCTGTTGGTCAGCTCCAGGACATCCCATATGGAATGACTCCAGAGCACCGTTCGAGGATCGATGCCAGGGAATCCCGCCTCGCATTCCAATTTTCTCCCAGCAACAAGACAGTTGAGTTTTGATGGCTCTGCTGGAGCAATCGGGGCGGCTGTGTTGAAATGGACTTTCCCGAGGTTGGGGCCTAATATGTGTTTGTGTCCATGAGGGCCTTGGAATGGGGCGGTGACACCGGGACCCTGAAGTATTCTCCTAAGCTTTTGACATAGGTCCCATGCACAAGTTTCCTTGTGGAAACGAGATTTGTTCTGATGGGTGCCTCAAAAAACCCCCTATGCTGGTCTTGGAATCCAGGCTTTTGAGGAGACATGTCTTTAAACCAAAGCAATGGATCCGAATATGGCCTAGGGTCCTGTCTGGTTCCATCTTCTTCTCTGGGGACATCCATTTATGATATGAGTGGAGGTAGATGCTCAGCTGGTGTCAGACCGCCCTTGTTTGTCCCCGGAGACCTACACTATTTGAATGGCCTCGGGGACTTTGGAGATTTCTCCTAATTTGTACGATTTTGGATAATGAAATGGGCAGAATGCCCATGGATTGGATAGGCACAGTCCTAATGTGTGGCTCCAGGGGCCCCAGCCTGGAGGGTGTGTGGCCCAGGAATCTGAGGACAGAAGTCTGAAAACACAAACTCAGCTTAGGTTGGGAACGTAGGTATGGCAGGGCCAATCTACAAACCATGAGAAGGACTCTTCAGGATATGAAGAAAGAGCGAGTCTGAGGCACTTGCTCAGGCTTTTGTCTCTGGATTTTGTATCAAAGATGGGCGTGGAACGTGGGGAGGCCTCATGGGCCATGGACGAATCTTCCTCTCTGTGGATTTGGCCCGGTCCCAATTTCTTTCCGTCAATCTGTGGGATGGGAGGTCTCCTCTCAGGTTTGTTACCTCAGGTGTCCCAACCAAAGAGGAATTTCAAAGCAGAGCCCTGGGGAAGAGTGAAGGGACAACCCAAACGATGGTTATAAATTGGGGCCTAGGGGCATGGCAGACCCAATATGCTGTCTCTTCATCCAGCCACTGAGTGGCCTTACTTAAAGACTGGGCACAGGCTGAGGGTCAGCATGTGTGTTTGTGACCAATGTGACCCGCGAGCATGGGCGGGGCCTCATGGCTCACACTGGTTTCAACTACACTGAACTTTGGGTAACATGCCAATCACAAGGTCTCTTGCCATGGGGAAGGAGCTCTGATTTCTGCATCATTTTCAACCCTGGGCCGTGGTTGGAGATAAGGTCTAGGTTCTGAAGCCTGAAAACCACAGTTGGGAAGTGATGACGATCTAAGGCCATGTCGGGGCTCATGTGCTCAGTGTGCGGTCAGCTGCCTGGGTGTTGGTCCAGAGTTTCGGGTTCAGGTTGTGTCAGACAGTGCATTAGTGCCCAGGTTAGACTATATAATTTAGGTACAGTCGAGTGCCGTGTAAGTTTATCCTCATTTGAGGTGCCTGGGAAAATCATTAGGCAATATATTTTTCCCAGAGGGCAGGCATATTGCTGTATTGAGGGTCCGGAATTGCCAAACTTGAGGGCTTCTGGGCCAAGAGTGTGAGGACAAGTCTGAGAACAGAAGCTAGACTTGGGCTTCAGGCCGAGGGCACGGCTGGTACCCCCTGCAGATCTGAACGAATATCTCATGCTTCTGAAGTCACGGCGAGGATCAGACGTTGGCTCGGGTTGGAGTTTCTGTGCATGACTGCCCCTTCATGAACGGAGCGGAATCTCAAGGCCATGGAGGTTTTCCCACGTTGGGAGTTGTGGGATGCCCCCTTCAAGGATTCCTTCTGTGGGACAATTGAGACCTGTTGGGCAGCTCCAGGATATCGCATATGGAAGGACTCCAGAGCACCGTTCGGGGTGGATGCCTGGGAAGCGGGCCTCGCATTCCAAATGTCTCCTTGCAACAAGACAGTTGAGATCGGATAGCTCTGCGGGAGCAACCGGCGTGGCTGAGTTGAAATGGACTTTTAGGATCGGGCCCATTGTGTGTTTGTGTCCATGAGGGCCTTGGAATGGGGCGTTGGCACCGGGACCCTGAAGTATTCTCCTAAGCTTTTGACATACCTCCCATGCACAAGTTTCCTTGTGGAGATGAGATTTGTTCTGAGGGGTGCCTCAGGAAACCCCCTATGCTGGTATTGGAAATCAGGCTTTTGAGGAGACATGCCTGTAAACCAAAACAATGGATCCGATTATGGCCTAGGGTCCTGTCTGGTTCAATCTTCTTCTCTGGTGATATCCATCTATGGAATGAGTGGAGGGAGATGCTCACCTGGTGTCACACCGCCCTTGTTTGTCCCTGGAGACCTACACTATTGGGATGGCCTCGGGGACTTTGGAGAGTTTTCTTAATTGGTGAGATTTTGGCCAATGGAATGGGCACAATTCCCATGGATTGGGTAGGCACAGTCCTAATGTGTGGCTCCAGGGGCCCCAGCCTGGAGGGTGTGCGGCCCAGGACTTTAAGGACAGAAGTCTGAAAACACAAACTCAGCTAAGGTTTTGGGACGTAGGTATGGGAGGCCCAATCTACAAACCATGAGAAGTACCCCTCAGGATATGAAGAAAGAGCGAGTCTGAGGCACTTGCTCAGGCTTTTGTCTCTGGATTTTGTATCAACAATGGCTGTAGAATGTGGGGAGGCCTCATGGGATATGGACGAATCTTCCTCTCTGTGGATTTGGCCCGGTCCCAATAGTTTTTCTTCAATTGTCGGATGGGAGGTCTCCTTTCAGGTTTATTACCTCAGGTGTCCGAACAAAATAGGAATTCCAAAGCAGAGCCCTGGGGAAGAGTGAAGGGACAACCCAAACTATGGTTAAAAATTGGGGCCTAGGTGCATGGCAGGCCCAATATGCTGTCTCTTCATCCAGCCACTGAGAGGCCTTACTTGAGGACTGGGCTCATGCTGAGGGTCACAATGTGTGTTTGTGACCAATGTGGCCCACGAGCATGGGCGGGGCCTCATGGGCCACACTGGTTTCAACTACACTGGACTTTGGACAACCTGCCAAAGACAAGGTCTCTGGCCATGGGGAATGTGTTCTGATATCTGCATCATTTTCAACTCTGGGCAGTGGTTGGAGATAAGGTTTAGGTTCTGAAGCCTGAAAAACCGAAGTTGGGAAGAGATGACGACCTAAGGCCATGGCCGGTCTGATATGCTCAGTGTGCGGTCAGCTGCCTGGGTGTTGGTCAGGAGGTTCGGGCTCAGGTTGTGTCAGTCAGTGCATTAGTCCCAGGTTAGACTATATGATTTGGGTACAGTCGAGTGCCGTATAGGTTTATCCTCATTTGAGGTGCCTGGGGAGCTCAATAGGCAAGATATTTTTTCTAGAGGGCAGGCAGAGTGCTGCACTTTGGTTCCAGAATTGCCAAACTTGAGGGCTTCTGGGCCAGGAGTGTGAGGACAGAAGTCTGAGAACACAAGTTAGACTTGGGCTTCAGGCCGAGGGCACGGCAGGTACCTCCTGCAGATCTGAACCAATATTTCATGTATCTGAAGTCACGGCGAGGATCAGACGTTGGCTCGGGTTGGAGTTTCTGTGCATGACTGCCCCTTCATGAACGGAGCGGAATTTCAAGGCCATGGAGGTTTTCCCACGTTGGGAGTTGTGGGATGCCCCCTTCAAGGATTCCTTCTGCGGGACAATTGAGACCTGTTGGTCAGCTCCAGGACATCCCATATGGAATGACTCCAGAGCACCGTTCGAGGATCGATGCCAGGGAATCCCGCCTCGCATTCCAATTTTCTCCCAGCAACAAGACAGTTGAGTTTTGATGGCTCTGCTGGAGCAATCGGGGCGGCTGTGTTGAAATGGACTTTCCCGAGGTTGGGCCTAATGTGTGTTTGTGTCCATGAGGGCCTTGGAATGGGGCGGTGACACCGGATCCCTGAAGTATTCTCCTAAGCTTTTGACATAGGTCCCATGCACAAGTTTCCTTGTGGAAACGAGATTTGTTCTGATGGGTGCCTCAGGAAACCCCCTATGCTGGTCTTGGAATCCAGGCTTTTGAGGAGACATGTCCGTAAACCAAAGCAATGGATCTGAATATGGCCTAGGGTCCTGTCTGGTTCCATCTTCTTCTCTGGAGATATCCATCTATGGAATGAGTGGGGGTTGATGCTCACGTGGTGTTAGACCGCCCTTGTTTGTCCCCGGAGATCTACACTATTGGGATGGCCTCGGGGACTTTAGAGGTTTCTCCTAATTTGTACGATTTTGGACAATGGAATGGGCAGAATTCCCATGGATTGGGTAGGCACAGTCCTAATGTGTGGCTCCAGGGGCCCAAGCCAGGAGGGTGTGTTGCCCAGGACTTTGAGGACAGATCTAAAAATACAAACTCAGCTCAGGTTTTGGGACGTAGGTATGGCAGGCCCAATCTACAGACCATGAGGAGAACTCTTCAGGATATGAAGAAAGAGCGAGTCTGAGGCACTTGCTCAGGCTTTTGTCTCTGGATTGTGAATCAACGATGGCCATGGATGTGGGGAGGCCTCATGGGCCATGGACGAATCTTCCTCTCTGTGGATTTGTCCCAGTCCCAATTCTTTTTCGTCAATCTGTGGAATGGGAGGTCGCCTTTCACATTTGTTACCTCAGGTGACCCAACCAAAGAGTAATTACAAAGCACAGCCCTGGGGAAGAGTGAAGGGACAACCCAAACAATGTTTAAAAATTGGGACCTAGGGGCATGGCAGGCCCAATCTGCTGTCTCTTCATCCAACCACTGAGAGGCCTTACTTGAGGACTGGGCACAGGCTGAGGGTCACAATGTGTCTTTGTGACCAATGTGGCCCGCGAGCATGGGCGGGGCCTCATGGGCCACACTGGTTTCAACTACACTGGACTTTGGACAACATGCTAATCACAAGGTCTCTTGCCATGAGGAAGGTGTTCTGATGTCTGCATTATTTTCAACCCTGGGCAGTTGTTGGAGATAAGGTCTAGGTTCTGAAGCCTGAAAAACCGAAGTTGGGAAGAGATGACGACTTAAGGCCATGGCGTGTCTGATATGATGACTCCAGAGCACCGTTGAAAGATGAATGCCAGGGAAGCCCGCCTCGCATTCCAATTGTCTCCTAGCAACAAGACAGTTGAGGCCGGATGGCTCTGGGAGAACAACCGGGGTGGCTGAGTTGAAATGGACTTTCCCGAGGATGGGGCCTAATATGTGTTTGTGTCCTTGAGGGCCTTAAAATGGGGGGGTGGCACCGGGACCCTGAAGGTTCTCCTAAGCTTTTGACATAGCTCCCATGCACAAGTTTCCCTGTGGAGACGAGATTTGTTCTGATAGGTGCCTCAGGAAATCACTTATGCTGGTATTGGAATCCAGGCTTTTGAGGAGACACTCCTGTACCAAAGCAATGGATCCGATTATGGCCTAGGGTCCTGTCTGGTTCCATCTTCTTCTCTGGAGATATCCATCTGTGGAATGAGTGGGGGTAGATGCTCACGTGGTGTTAGACCGCCCTTGTTTGTCCCCGGAGATCTACACTATTGGGATGGCCTCGGGGACTTTGGAGGGTTCTCCTAATTTGTACGATTTTGGACAATGGAATGGGCAGAATTCCCATGGATTGGGTAGGCACAGTCCTAATGTGTGGCTCCAGGGGCCCCAGCCAGGAGTGTGTGTTGCCCAGGACTTTGAGGACAGAAGTCTGAAAATACAAACTCAGCTCAGGTTTTAGGACGTAGGTATGGCAGGCCCAATCTACAGACCATGAGGAGAACTCTTCAGGATATGAAGAAAGAGCGAGTCTGAGGCACTTGCTCAGGCTTTTGTCTCTGGATTGTGAATCAACGATGGCCATGGATGTGGGGAGGCCTCATGGGCCATGGACGAATCTTCCTCTCTGTGGATTTGTCCCAGTCCCAATTCTTTTTCGTCAATCTGTGGAATGGGAGGTCGCCTTTCACATTTGTTACCTCAGGTGACCCAACCAAAGAGTAATTACAAAGCACAGCCCTGGGGAAGAGTGAAGGGACAACCCAAACTATCGTTAAAAATTGGGGCCTAGGGGCATGGCAGGCCCAATATGCTGTCTCTTCATCCAGCCACTGAGAGGCCATACTTGAAGACTGGGCTCAGGCTGAGGGTCACAATGTGTGTTAGTGACCAATGTGGCCTGCGAGCAAGAGCGGGGCCACATGGGCCACACTGGTTTCAACTACACTGACTTTGTACAACATGCCAATCACAAGGTCTCTTGCCATGGGGAAGGTGTTCTGATGTCTGCATCATTTTCAACCCTGGGCAGTGGTTGAAGATAAGGTCCTGGTCTGAAGCCTGAAAAACCGAAGTTGGGAAGAGATGACGACCTAAGGCCATGGCGGGTCTGATATGCTCAGTGTGCGGTCAGCTGCATGGGTGTTGGTCAGGAGGTTCTGGCTCAGGTTGTGTCAGACAGTGCATTAGTGCCCAGGTTAGACTATATAATTTGGGTGGCCTCAGGGGCCTTGGAGCTTTTCCCTAATGTGTAGGGTTGTGGTGAATGGATTGGGCACACTTTCCTAGGAGAGGCAGGCACAATCTATCGCTGTGGCTAGAGCCCTAGCCTGGAGGTTGTGTGGGTCCAGGCTGTGGGCACAGAAGTCTGAAAACACAAACTCAGCTTATGAGTGGTGCCTAGGGTATGGCAGGCCGGATGTACAGCCCGAGAGGGAGCTGCTCGTCCTCTGAAACAGGGCGAGTGGAGGGCGTTCCCTCAGGCTTTTGTCTCTGGATGTTGTGTCCGGGATAGCCGTGGATTGGAGGGGTGGCCTCAGGGACTGTGGACGAGTATCCCTCTATGGGGATTTGTCCCAGCTCCCAAGAGTTTGGGGTCATTTTGTGGGAAGGGTGGAGTCCTGCTGTTTGGCTCATGTGTCTCTCCAAGAAAGGGATTCCAGAGCAGAGCCCCAGGTACGGGTGGGGCGACTGGAAAACTCAAACACTGGTGAGGATTGGGTGCCTAGGGGCTTGGCAAGCCCAATATGCGGGCTCCTGGCCCTGGCCTTGACAGGCCTTTCTTTGACATGGGGCTCATGCTGAGGGTCACAGTGTGAATTTGTGCCCAAGCAGCACTCAAGTTTGGGCGTGGCATCAGGGGCATGAAGGTTTCTCCCACCCTGAAGGTGTGACTCCATGCCAAGAGCAAGCTTTATAGCCATGGGAAAGGAGGAGTTCTGTTTTATGCTTGCGATACCCAGCTGTGTGGAGTATTGATATAATATCTAGGTTCAGATATCTGAAAACCAAGATTAGGAAGAGGTGACGGCATAAGACCATGGCGTGTCCGAAGTGCTGGGTGTGCGGCCACCTTTCTCCTTGTCTGTCTGGACGTCTGGCTTCAGGCTGTGTCAGACAGAACATGAGTGCCCAGAGCAGCCTATCAAGTTCGGGTACCGTCGAGGCCCGAACAGGTTGATCCTCATCTGGGTTTTCTGGAGAGCCCCACAGGGAAACGATTTTCTTCCGTTGGGCAGACCCTGGGCTGTGTTGTGGTTCTGGAGATCCTAGTCCGGAGGGCTTGTTTGCCAGGAGTGTGAGGAAGGAAGTCTGAAAACACAAGCTAGCGTGATGTTTGGGACCGAGGGCACGGCAGTCCCACTCTGCAGAGGCTGAATTGAGATCTACTGCACTGAGGTCATGTCAACTATGAGACGTGCCTCAGGCTAGAGTTTTTGTCCAGCATGGCCTCTTCCTGAAGGGTGTGGCTGCTTCATGAGGCCAGGGGTGTTTGCCTACGATGGGATTTGTGAACTACTCCAAACCTCAAGTTTTCCTTCTGCACGACAGTCGAGTCCTATTGGATGGTTCCTGAGGCCCCATACGGAAAGACTCGAGAACAGGTGTCTAAGCATGGATGCCTGGGAATGCCACCTCATATTCCCACTCTTTAGTCAGGAAAAGGCAGGCTCAATCTGCAGGCTCCAGGGTGAGTTACCTAGAGGGGAGAGTTAAAATGGACTCTCCTGAAGATGAGTCCTACTGTGGGTTGGTTTACTGGGAGACCTTGGAATGTGGAGGTGGCTCAGGGACTCTGCAGGATTCTCCAACCTGAGGTGTTTGACACGGCCCCAACAAGGAAGCTTCCCATGTGGAGACGAGAGGAGTTCTGTTCAGTGCCTCAGGAAAGCCCCATATCATGTTCTTCGAACCAAAGCCTCTGAGGAGTGACACCTGGAAACCAAAGCAAGAGTTGAGATTAGGGTCTAAGTACCTGTCCGCCTCAACCTTCTATCTCTGTTGACATCTGTGTGCATGCCTTCGTGGAGGTAGCAGCTCAGCTTGTGTCCAAATGCCCCTGTGTGTCCAGGGAGGCTCCCAGTAGTAGGATGTCCTCGGGGGACTTGAGGTTTCTCATATTCTGGAGGTGTGTGGCCAAAGGAATGGACAGAGTTTCCCAGGAGAGAGCAGGCATGGTCCTGTGGTATGGCTCCAGAGGACCCAGCCTAGAGGCTGTGTTTGCCAGCGCTGTGGGGACAGATGTCTGAAAAAGCAAACTTGGCTCAGGTAGGGGCCAAGGTAATGGCAGGCCTGATCTCCAGTCCGTGAGGGGAGATCCTCTGGATATCAAATGAGGGCAAGTGGCAGGCAGTCGCTCAGGCTTTTGTCTCTGGGTGTTGCGTTCACAGTGGCCGTTCAGGGTAGGGGTTGCTTCAGGGGCCGAGGAAGAGCCTTCCTCTCGGGGGATTGTCCAAGCTCCCAAGTGTTTGGGTTCATTCTGTGGTAAGGGAAGAGTACTGTTTTCTGCCACAGGGGACCCCCAGGAGAGGGACTCTAGAGCACAGCAGTGGGTTCCCTCAACTGGAATACACACCATCTAGTTAGTCCTGCGTGCCTATGGGCATGGCAAGCCACATATGCGGGCTCTTGGTCCAATCACTGAGAGGCGTTACTTGAATAAGGTACTCAGGCTGAGGGTCACAATGTGTGTTTGTGCCCAAGGCGGCCCTCACACATGGGCGTGGCCTCATGGGCCATGCCGTTTTCTCCTACACTGAAGGTTTGTATCACTGCCAGCAGCAAGGTTTTTGCCATGGGGTAGGAAGGGTTCTGACTTGTGCATCAGGTTCCCCCCTGTGCAGGGATTGGAGATAAGGTCTAGGTTCTGATGACTGAAAACCCAGGTTGGGAATGGATGGTGGCCTAAGGCAGTGGCGGGTCCAATGTGCTGGGTGTGCAGCCAGCAGTTTCGGTGTCTGTTGGAAGGTCTGGGCTCAGGCTATTTGCGACAGAGCATCAGTGTTTAAGGTAGCCTATTCAATTGGGGTGTTGCCGAGGGCCAAGCAGTTTGATCCTCATTGGGGTTTCTGGGCAGCACCATAGACAAAGTTTTTCTCCTGGGAGGCAAGCGGAGTGCTTCATTGTGGCCCCAGAATTCCCAGAAGGGAGGGTTTGTGGGCCAGGAGTGTGAGGACGGAAGTCTAGGAACACAAGCTAAAGTGAGGATTGGAGCCAAGGGCAGAGCAGGCCCACTAGGCAGAGGCTGAATCAAAATCTCCTCCATCTGAAGTCAGGCTGAGGATCAGACTTTGGCTGAGGCTGGAGTATGTGTCCATGATGGCACCTTCATGAAGCGGGGGCCTCATGAGGCCAAGGAAGTTTTCCCACGCTGAGTTTGGAGGTTGCCCCAAACCACCAGGTTTCCTTCTGTGGGACATTCGAGTCCTGTTGCATGGCTCCAGGACATACCATACGGAAGGACTGGAGAGCACGGTTCGAAGGATGGATCCCTGTACAGCATGCCTCGCATTCCCATTGGCCATTAGCCACAAGATATGTTTGATCTGCTGCCTCTGGGGCACGCTAACCAGGGGGCTGAGTTGAAATGGCCTCTCCTGAGGATGCATCATAATGTGCGTTTGGGTCCATGGAAACCTTGGAATGTGCTGGTTGTTCAGTGGCCCTGCGGAACTCTCCTACCTGAAGGGTTTGATACATCCCCAGAAAGTAAGCTCCCCATTTGGAGACGAGAGAGGTTTGGTTTGGTGCCTCAGAAAAGCCCCGTGTGCTGGTCTATGAAAACAGACCTCTGAGGACGGACACATGGAAACCAAAGCTAAGGTTCAGATTAGGGCCTGTGGGCCTGTCCATTTCAACCTTCTGTCTCTGGGGACACTGTCTGAGACTCTAAGTGGAGATAGTTGCTCCGCTGGTGTCAGAGAGCCCCTCTTAGTCCAGGGTGGCCTACACTATTGATGGCCTCAGGTACCTTGGAGCTTTTCCCTAACATGTAGGGTTGTGGTCAATGGATTCGGCACAATTTCCTTGGAGAGGGCAGGCACAATCTTTCGCTGTGGCTCCAGAGGCCCTTGCCTGGCGGTTGTGTGGGTCCAGGCTGTGGGCACAGAAGTCTGAAAACACAAACGCAGCTTATGAGTGGCGCCTAGGGTATGGCAGGCCGGATGTACAGCCCGAGAGGGAGCTCCTGGGCCTCTGAAACAAGGGCGAGTGGGAGGCCATCCTTCAGGCTTTTGTCTCTGGATGTTGTGTACGAGATAGCCGTGGATTGGAGGGGTGGCCTCAGGGACTGTGGACGAGTATCCCTCTCTGGGGATTTGTCCCAGCTCCCAAGAGTTTGGGGTCATTTTGTGGGATGGGTGGAGTCGTGTTGTCTGGCTCATGTGTCTCTCCAAGAAAGGGATTCCAGAGCAGAGCCACAGGTACGGGCGGGGCGACTGGAAAACTCAAACACTGGTGAGGATTGGGTGCATAGGGGCTTGGCAAGCCCCATATCCGGGCTCTTGGCCCAGGCCCTGACAGGCCTTTCTTTGACATGGGGCTCATGCTGAGGGTCAGAGTGTGAATTTGTGCCCAAGCAGCACTCAAGTTTGGGCGTGGCATCAGGAAACATGAAGGTTTCTCCCACACTGAAGGTGTGACTCCATGCCAAGAGCAAGCTTTACAGCCACGGGGAGGGAGGAGTTCTGTGTTGTGCTTGCGATACCCAGCTGTGTGGAGAATTCATATAGTGTCTAGGTTCAGATATCTGAAAACCAAGGTTAGGAAGAGGTGACGGCATAAGACCATGGCGTGTCCGAAGTGCTGGGTGTGCGGCCAGCTGTCTCCTTGTCTGTCTGGACGTCTGGCTTCAGGCTGTGTCAGACAGAGCATGAGTGCCCAGAGCAGCCTATCCAGTTCGGGTACCGTCGAGGCCCGAGCATGGTGATCCTCATCTGGGTTTTCTGGAGGGAGCCCCACAGGGAAACCTTTCTCTTCCCTTGGGCAGACCCTGGGCTGGGTTGTGGTTCTGGAGTTCCTAGTCCGGAGGGCTTGTTTGCCAGGAGTGTGAGGAAGGAAGTCTGAAAACACAAGCTAGCGTGAGGTTTGGGACCGATGGCACGGCAGGCCCACTCTGAGAGGCTGAATCGAGATCTCCTGCACTGAGGTCATTTCAACTATGTGACGTGCCTCAGGCTAGAGTTTTTGTCCAGCATGGCCTCTTCCTGAATGGTGTGGGGGCCTCATGAGGCCAGGAAGGTTTGCCTACGATGGGATTTGTGAACTACTCCAAACCTCAAGGTTTCCTTCTGCACGAAAGTCGAGTGCTATTGGATGGTTCCAGGAGGCCCCATACGGAAAGACTCGAGAGCAGGTGTCTAAGCATGGATGCCTGGGAACGCCACCTCATATTCCCACTCTTTAGTCAGGAAAAGGCAGGCTCAATCTGCGGGCTCCTGGGTGAGCTACCCAGAGGGGAGAATTGAAATGGACTCTCCTGAAGATGAGTCCTACTGTGGCTTGGTGGCCTGGGAGACCTTGGAATGTGGAGGTGGCTCAGGGACTCTGCAGGATTCTCCAACCTGAGGTGTTTGACACGGCCCCAACAAGGAAGCTTCCCATGTGGAGACGAGAGAAGTTCTGTTCAGTGCCTCAGGAAAGCCCCATATCCTGTTCTTCGAACCAAAGCCTCTGAATAGTGACACCTGGAAAACAAAGCAAGAGTTGAGATTAGAGCCTAAGGGCCGGTCCTGCTCAACCTTCTATCTCTGTTGACATCTGTGTGCAAGCCTTCATGTAGGTAGCAGCTCAGCTTGTGTCCGAAGACCCCTGTGTGTGCAGGGAGGCTCCCGGTAATGGTATGTCCTCGGGGGCCTTGAGGTTTCATATTCTGGAGGTGTGTGGCCAAAGGAATGGACAGAGTTTCCCAGGAGAGAGCAGGCAGGGTCCTGTGGTATGGCTCCAGAGGACCCAGCCTAGAGGCTGTGTTTACCAGGGCTGTGGGGACAGATGTCTGAAAAAGCAAACTTGGCTCATGTAGGGGCCAAGGTAATGGCAGGCCTGATACCAGTCCGAGAGTGGGGATCCTCTGGATATCAAAGGAGGGCAAGTGGGAGGCAGTCGCTCAGGCTATTGACTCTGGGTGTTGCGTTCACAGTGGCCGTTCAGGGTAGGGGTTGCTTCAGGGGCTGAGGAAGACCTTCCTCTCGGGGGATTGTCCAAGCTCCCAAGTGTTTGGGTTCATTCTGTGGGAAGGGAAGAGTACTGTTTTCTGCCACAGGGGACCCCCCAGGAGAGGGACTCTAGAGCACAGCAGTGGGTTTCCTCAACTGTAATACACACCATCTAGTTAGTCCTGCGTGCCTATGGGCATGGCAAGCCACATATGCGGGCTCTTGGTCCAATCACTGAGAGGCGTTACTTGAATAAGGTACTCACGCTGAGGGTCACAATGTGTGTTTGTGCCCAAGGCGGCCCTCACACATGGCCGTGGCCTCATGGGCCATGCCGTTTTCTCTTACACTGAAGGTTTGACTCACTGCCAGCAGCAAGGATTCTGCCATGGGGAAGGAGGGGTTCTGACTTGTGCATCAGGTTCCCCCCTGTGCAGGGATTGGAGATAAGGTCTAGGTTCTGATGACTGAAAACCCAGGTTGGGAATGGATGGTGGCCTAAGGCAGTGGCGGGTCCAATGTGCTGGGTGTGCAGCCAGCTGTGTCGGTGTCTGTTGGAAGGTCTGGGCTCAGGCTATTTGCGACAGAGCATCAGTGTTTAAGGTAGCCTATGCAATTGGGGTGTTGCCGAGGGCCAAGCAGTTTGATCCTCATTTGGGGTTTCTGGGCAGCACCATAGACAAAGTTTTTCTCCTGGGTGGCAGGCGGAGTGCTTCATTGTGGCCCCAGAATTCCCAGTAGGGAGGGTTTGTGGGCCAGGAGTGTGAGGACAGAAGTCT
>NW_028134077.1:0-55000 GCF_964662115.1 Mustela nivalis | reverse complement strand
CGTCCCCAAACCTAAGCTGAGTTTGTGTTTTCAGAATTCTGTCCTCAACGTCCTGGGCCACAAACCCTCCAGGCTGGGGCCCGTGGAGCCAACATTAGGAATGTGCCTACCCCATTCATGGGAATTCTGCCCATTCCATTGTCCAAAATTGTAGCAATGAGGAGATCCCTCTAATGTCCCCGAGGCCATCCAAATATGTAGGTCTCAGTGGACAACAAGGGCGGTCTGACACCAGCTGAGTATCTACGTCCACTCATACCATAGATGGATGTCCCTAGAGAAGGATATGGTACAACACAGGACCCTAGGCCATAATCGGATCCATTGCTTTTGTTTACAGTCATGACTCCTCAAAATCCTGGTTTCCAATACCAGCATAGGGGGTTTCCTGAGGCACCCATCAGAAAACATCTCGTCTCCACGAGGAAACTTGTGCATGGGACCTATGTCAAAATCTTAGGAGAATACTTCAGAGTCCCGGTGCCACCGTTCCATTCCTAGACCCTCATGGACACAAAAACACATTAGGCTCCATGCTCAGGAAAGTCCATTTCAACTCAGCCACCCCGGTTGCTCCCGCAAAGCCATCCGATCTCCACTGTCTTGTTGCTAGGAGACAATTGGAATGCGAGGCGGGCTTGCCTGGCATCCATCCTTGAACGGTGCTCTGGATACATTCCATATGGGATGTTTTGGAGCCGCCCAAAAGGTCTCAATTGTCCCGCAGAAGGAATCCTTGAAGGGAACATCCCACAACTCCCAACGTGGGAAAACCTCCATGGCCTTGGGATTCCTCTCCGTTCATGAAGGGGCAGTCATGCACAGAAACTTCAACCTGAGCCAACGTCTGATCCTCGTCGTGACTTCAGATGCATGAGATATTGGTTCAGATGTGCAGGGGGTACCTGCCTTGCCCTCGGCCTGAAGCCCAAGGCTAGCTTGTGTTCTCAGACTTCTGTCCTCACACTACTGGCCCAGAAGCCCTCACGTTTGGCAAATCCGGACCCACATTGCAGCACTCTGCCTGCTCTCTAGAAAAAATATATGCCTAATGAGCTGCCCAGGCACCTCAAATGAGGATCATCATACACGGCACTCGACTGTACCCAAATTACATAGTCTAACCTGGGCAATAATGCACTGTCTGACACAACCTGAGCCCGAACCTCCTGACCAACAACCAGGCAGCTGACCGCACACTGAGCACATCAGACCCACCATGGCCTTAGGTCATCATCTCTTCCCAACTGCGGTTTTCAGGCTTCCGAACCTAGACCTTATCTCCAACCACTGCCCAGGGTTGAAAATGATGCAGAAATCAGAACTCCTTCCCCATGGCAAGAGACCTTGTGATTGGCATGTTGTCCAAAGTTCAGTGTAGTTGAAACCAGGGTGGCCCATGAGGCCCGGCCCCTTCTCGCGGGCCACATTGGTCACAAACACACATTGTGACCCTCTGCGTGATCCCCGTCCTCAAGTAAGGCCTCTCAGAGGCTGGATGAAGAGACAGTATATGGGGCCTGCCATGCCCCTAGGACCCAAATTTTAACCATAGTTTGGGTTGACCCTTCACTCTTCCCAAGGGCTCTGCTTTGGAATTCCTCTTTGGTTGGGACACCTGAGGTTACAAACCTGAAAGGAGACCTCCCATCCCACAGATTGACGAAAAACAATTGGGACCGGGCCAAATCCACAGAGAGGAAGATTCGTCCATTGCCCATGAGGCTTCCCCTTAATCCACGGCCATCGTTGACCCAAAATCCAGAGACCAAAGCCTGAGCAAGCGCCTCAGACTCGCTCTTTCTTCGTATCCTGAAGAGCTCTTCTCATGGTTTGTAGATTGGGCCTGCCATACCTACGTCCCCAAACCTAAGCTGAGTTTGTGTTTTCAGACTTCTGTCCTCAAAGTCCTGGGCCACATACCCTCCAGGCTGGGGCCCCTGGAGCCACACATTAGGACTGTCCCTACCCCATGCATGGGAATTCTGCCCATTCCATTGTCCAAAATTGTACCAATTAGGAGAACCCTCCAAAGTCCCCGAGGCCATCCCAATATGTAGGTCTCTGTGGACAAACAAGGGCGGTCCTACACCAGCTGACCATTACCTCCACCTATAACATAGATGGATGTCCCCAGAGAAGGATATGGTTCCAGACAGGACCCTAGGCCATATTCGGATCCATTGCTTTGGTTTAAAGGCATGTCTCCTCAAAATCCTGGATTCCAATACCAGCATAGGGGGTTTCCTGAGGCACCCATCAGAAAAAATCTCGTCTCCACGAGGAAACTTGTGCATGGGACCTATGTCAAAATCTTAGGAGAATACTTCAGAGTCCCAGTGCCACCGACCCATTCCAAGGTCCTCATGGACACAAACACACATTAGGCCCAATGCTCAGGAAAGTCCATATCAACTCAGCCAACCAGGATGCTCCCGCAGAGCCATCCGATCTCAACTGTCTTATTGCAAGGAGACAATTGGAATGCAAGGCAGGCTTCCCTGGAATCCATCCTCGAACGGTGCTCTGGAGTCATTCCATATGGGATGTTTTGGAGCTGCCCAACAGGTCTCAATTGTCCCGCGAAGGAATCCTTGAACGGGGCATCCCACAACTCCCAAAGTGGGAAAACCTTCATGGCCTTGAGATTCCTCTCCGTTCTGGAAGGGGCAGTCATGCACAGAAACCCCAACCTGAGCCAACGTCTGATCCTCGCCGTGCCTTCAGATGCATGAGATATTGGTTCAGATGTGCAGGGGGTACCTGCCTTGCACTCGGCCTGAAGCCCAAGTCTAGCTTGTGGTCTCAGACTTCTGTCCTCACTCTACTGGCCCAGAAGACCTCACGTTTGGCAATTCTGGACCCACAATGCAGCACTCTGCCTGACCTCTAGAAAAAATATCTTGCCTAAGGAACTGCACGGGCACCTCAAATAAAGATCAACCTACACGGCATTCGACTGTATCCAAATTATATAGTCTAACCTAGGCACTAATTCCCTGTCTGACACAACCTGAGGCCGAAACTCCTGACTAACAACCAGGCAGCTGACCGCACACTGAGCACATCAGACCCACCATGGCCTTAGGTCATCATCTCTTCCCAACTGCGGTTTTCAGGCTTCCGAACCTAGACCTTATCTCCAAAGACTGCCCAGGGTTGAAAATGATGCAGAAATCAGAACTCCTTCACCATGGCAAGAGACCTTGTGATTGGCATGTTGTCCAAAGTTCAGTGTAGATGAAACCAGTGTGGCCCATGAGGCCCCGCCCATGCTCGCGAGCCACATTGGTCACAAACACACATTGTGACCCTCAGCCTGAGCCCAGTCCTCAAGTAAGGCCTCTCAGTGGCTGGTGAAGAGACAGCATATGGGGCCTGCCATGCCCCTAGGCCCCAAATTTTAACGATAGTTTGGGTTGTCCCTTCACTCTTCCCCAGGGCTCAGGTTTGGAATTCCTCCTGGTTGGGACACCTGAGGTAACAAACCTGAAAGGAGACCTCCAATCCCACAGATTGACAAAAAACAATTGGGACCGATCCAAATCCACAGCGAGGAAGATTCGTCCATGGCCCATGAGGCCTCCCCACATTCCACGGCCATCGTTGACACAAATCCAGAGACCAAAGCCTGAGCAATCGCCTCAGACTCGCTCTTTCTTCGTATTCTGAAGATTTCTTCTCATGGTTTGTAGATTGGACCTGCCATACCTACGTCCAAACCTAAGCTGAGTTTGTGTTTTCAGACTTCTGTCCTCAAAGTCCTGGGCCACACACCCTCCAGGCTGGGGCCACTGGAGCCACACATTAGGACTGTGCCTACCCCATGCATGGGAATTCTGCCCATTCCATTGTCCAAAATTGTACCAATTAGGAGAACCCTCCAAAGTCCCCGAGGCCATCCCAAAATGTAGGTCTCAGTGGACAAACAAGGGCGGTCTGACACCAGCTGAGTATCTACGTCCACTCATACCATAGATGGATGTCCCCAGAGAAGGATATGGTACCAGACAGGACCCTAGGTCATAATCGGATCCATTGCTTTGGTTTACAGTCATGACTCCTCAAAATCCTGGATTCCAATACCAGCATAGGGTGTTTCCTGAGGCACCCATCAGAAAACATCTCGTCTCCACGAGGAAACTTGTGCATGGGACCTATGTCAAAATCTTAGGAGAATACTTCAGAGTCCCGGTGCCACCGCTCCATTCCTAGGTCCTCATGGACACAAACACACATTAGGCCCCATGCTCAGGAAAGTCCATTTCAACTCAGCCACCCCGGTTGCTCTCGCAGAGCCATCCGACCTCCACTGTCTTGTTGCTAGGGGACAATTTGAATGCGAGGCGGGCTTCCCTAGCATCCATCCTCGAATGGTGCTCTGGAGTCATTCCATATGGGATGTCCTGGAGCTGCCCAACAGGTCGCAATTGTCTTGCAGAAGGAATCCTTGAAGGGGAAATCTCACAACTCCCAACGTGGGAAAACCTCCATGGCCGTGAGATTCCTCTCCGTTCATGAAGGGGCAGTCATGCACAGAAACTTCAACCTGAGCCAACGTCTGAGCCTCGCCGTGACTTCAGATGCATGAATATTGGCTCAGATGTGCATGGGGTACCTGCTTTGCCCTCGGCCTGTAGCCCAAGTCTAGCTTGTGTTCTCAGACTTCTGTCCTCACACTACTGGCACAGAAGCCCTCACGTTTGGCAATTCCGGACCCACAATGCAGCACTCTGCCTGCTCTCTAGAAAAAATATCTTGCCTAATGAGCTGCCCAGGCACCTCAAATGAGGATCATCATACACGCACTCGACTGTACCCAAATTACATAGTCTAACCTGGGCAATAATGCACTGTCTGACACAACCTGAGGCCGAACCTTCTGACCAACAACCAGGCAGCTGACCGCACACTGAGCACATCAGACCCACCATGGCCTTAAGTCATCATCTCTTCCCAACTGCGGTTTTCAGGCTTCCGAACCTAGACCTTATCTCCAACCACTGCCCAGGGTTGAAAATGATGCAGAAATCAGAACTCCTTCCCCATGGCAAGAGACCTTGTGATTGGCATATTGTCCAAAGTTCAGTGTAGATGAAACCAGTGTGGCCCATGAGGCTCCGCCCATGCTCGGGAGCCACATTGGTCACAAACACACATTGTGACCCTCAGCTGAGCCCAGTCTTCAAGTAAGGCCTCTCACTGGTTGGTGAAGAGACAGCATATGGGGCCTGCCATGCCCCAAGGCCCCAAATTATAACCATAGTTTGGGTTGTCCCTTCACTCTTCCCCAGGGCTCTGCTTTGGAATTCCTCTTTGGTTGGGACACCTGAGGTTACAAACCTGAAAGGAGACCTCCCATCCCACAGATTGACGAAAAACAATTGGGATCGGTCCAAATCCACAGAGGAAGATTCGTCCATGTCCCATGAGGTCTCCCCACATTCCACGGCCATCGTTGACACAAAATCCAGAGACCAAAGCCTGAGCAAGCGCCTCAGACTCGCTCTTTCTTCATATCATGAAGAGTTCTTCTCATGGTTTGTAGATTGGGCCTGCCATACCTACGTCCCCTAACCTAAGCTGAGTCTGTGTTTTCAGACTTCTGTCCTCAAAGTCCTGGGCCACACATCCTCCAGGCTGGGGGCCCTGGAGCCACACATTAAGATTGTACCTACCCCATGCATAGTAATTCTGCCCATTCCATTTTCCAAAATTGTACAAATTCGGAGAACCCACCAAAGTAACCGAGGCGATCCCAATATGTAGGTCTCAGTGGACAAACAAGGGCGGTCTGACACCAGCTGAGCATCTACCTCCACTCATACCATAGATGGATGTCCCCAGTGAAGGATATGGTACCAGAAAGGACCCTAGGCCATAATCGGTTCCATTTCTTTGGTTTACAGGCATGTCTCCTCAAAATCCTGGATTCCAATACCAGCATAGGGGGTTTCCTGAGGCACCCATCAGAAAAAATCTCGTCTCCACGAGGAAACTTGTGCATGGGACCTATGTCAAAATCTTAGGAGAATACTTCAGAGTCCCGGTGCCACCGCCCCATTCCAAGGTCCTCATGGACACAAACACACATTAGGCCCTATGCTCAGGAAAGTCCATTTCAACTCAGCAATCCCGGTTGCTCACGCAGAGCCATCGGATCTCAACTGTCTTGTTGCTAGGAGAAAATTGGAATGCGAGGCGGACTTCCCTTGCATCCATCCTCGAACGGTGCTCTGGAGTCATTCCATATGGGATGTTTTGGAGCTGCCCAACAGGTCTCAATTGTCCCGCAGAAGGAATCCTTGAAGGGGGCATTCCACAACTCCCAACGTGGGAAAACCTCCATGGCCTTGAGATTCCTCTCCGTTCATGAAGGGGCAGTCATGCACAGAAACTACAACCTGAGCCAACGACTGAATCTCGCCGTGACTTCAGATGCATGAGATATTGGTTCAGATGTGCAGGGGGTACCTGCCTTGCCCTCGGCCTGAAGCCCAAGTCTAGCTTGTGTTCTCAGACTTCTGTCCTCACACTACTGGCCCAGAAGCCCTCACGTTTGGCAATTCCGGACCCACAATGCAGCACTCTGCCTGCTCTCTAGAAAAAATATCGTGCCCAATGAGCTGCCCAGGCACCTCAAATGAGGATCAAACTACACGACACTCGACTGTACCCAAATTGTAGAGTCTAACCTCGGCACAAATGCACTGTCTGACACAACCTGAGCCCGAACCTCCTGACCAACATCAGGCAGCTGACCGCACACTGAGCACATCAGAACCACCATGGCCTTAGGTCATCATCTCTTCCCAACTGCGGTTTCAGGCTTCCGAACCTAGACCTTATCTCCAACCACTGCCCAGGGTTGAAAATGATGCAGAAATCAGAACTCCTTCCCCATGGCAAGAGACCTTGTGATTTGCATGTTGTCCAAAGTTCAGTGTAGTTGAAACCAGTGTGGCCCATGAGGCACCGCCCATGCTCCCGAGCCACATTGGTCACAAACATACATTGTGACCATCAGCCTGAACCCAGTCCTCAAGTAAGGCCTCTCAGTGGCTGGATGAAGAGACGGCATATGGGGCCTGCCATGCCCCTAGGCCCCAAATTTTAACGATAGTTTGGGTTGTCCCTTCACTCTTCCCCAGGGCTCTGCTTTGGAATTCCTCTTTGGTTGGGACACCTGAGGTAACAAACCTGAAAGGAGACCTCCCATCCCACAGATTGACGAAAAACAATTGGGACTGGGCCAAATCCACAGAGACGAATATTCGTCCATTGCCCATGAGGCCTCCCCCCATTCCACGGCCATCGTTGACACAAAATCCAGAGACCAAAGCCTGAGCAAGCGCCTCAGACTCGCTCTGTCTTCAAATCCTGAAGAGTTCTTCTCATGGTTTGTAGATTGGGCCTGCCATACCTACGTCCCCAAACCTAAGCTGAGTTTGTGTTTTCAGACTTCTGTCCTCAAAGTCCTGGGCCACACACCCTCCAAGCTGGGGCCCCTGGAGCCACACATTAGGACTGTGCCTACCTCATGCATGGGAATTCTGCCCATTCCATTGTCCAAAATTGTACAAATTAGGAGAACCCTCCAAAATCCCCGAGGCCATCCCAATAGCTAGGTCTCTTTGGACAAACAAGGGTGGTCTGACACCAGCTTAGCATCTACCTCGACTCATACTATAGATGGATGTCCCCAGTGAAGGATATGGTACCAGAAAGGACCCTAGGCCATAATCGGATCCATTGCTTTGGTTTACAGGCATGTCTCCTCAAAATCCTGATTTCCAATACCAGCATAGGGGGTTTCCTGAGGCACCCATCAGAAAAAATCTCGTCTCCACGAGGAAACTTGTGCATGGGACCTATGTCAAAAATTTAGGAGAATACTTCAGAGTCCCGGTGCCACCGCCCCATTCCAAGGTCCTCATGGACACAAACACACATTAGGCCCCATGCTCAGGAAAGTCCATTTCAACTCAGCCACCCCGGTTGCTCCCGCAGAGCCATCGGATCTCAACTGTCTTGTTGCTAGGAGACAATTGGAATGCGAGGCGGACTTTCCTGGCATCCATCCTCGAACGGTGCTCTGGAGTCATTCCATATGGGATGTTTTGGAGCTGCCCAACAGGTCTCAATTGTCCCGCAGAAGGAATCCTTGAAGGGGGCATCCCACAACTCCCAACGTGGGAAAACCTCCATGGCCTTGAGATACCTCTCTGTTCATGAAGGGGCAGTCATGCACAGAAACTACAACCCGAGCCAACGACTGAATTAGCCGTGACTTCAGATGCATGAGATATTGGTTCAGATGTGCAGGGGGTACCTGCCTTGCCCTCGGCCTGAAGCCCAAGTCTAGCTTGTGTTCTCAGACTTCTGTCCTCACACTACTGGCCCAGAAGCCCTCACGTTTGGCAATTCCGGACCCACAATGCAGCACTCTGCCTGCTCTCTAGAAAAAATATCGTGCCTAATGAGCTGCCCAGGCACCTCAAATGAGGATCAAACTACACGGTACTCGACTGTACCCAAATTGTAGAGTTTAACCTGGGCACAAATGCACTGTCTGACACAACCTGAGCCCGAACCCCCTGACCAACATCCAGGCAGCTGACCGCACACTGAGCACATCAGATCCACCATGGCCTTAGGTCATCATCTCTTCCCAACTGCGGTTTCAGGCTTCCGAACCTAGACCTTATCTCCAACCACTGCCCAGGGTTGAAAATGATGCAGAAATCAGAACTCCTTCCCCATGGCAAGAGACCTTGTGATTGGCATGTTGAACAAAGTTCAGCGTAGTTGAAACCAGTGTGGCCCATGAGGCCCTGCCCATGCTCGCAAGCCACATTGGTCACAAACACACATTGTGACCCTCAGCCTGAACCCTGTCCTCAAGTAAGGCCTCTCAGTGGCTGGATGAAGAGACAGCATATGGGGCCTGCCATGCCCCTAGGCCCCAAATTTTAACCATAGTTTGGGTTGTCCCTTCACTCTTCCACAGGGCTCTGCTTTGGAATTACTCTTTGGTTGGGACACCTGAGGTTACAAACCTGAAAGGAGACCTCCCATCCCAAAGATTGACAAAAAACAACTGGGACCAGGCCAAATCCCAAGAGATGAAGATTCGTCTATGGCCCATTAGGCCTCCCCTCATTCCACGACCATCGTTGACACAAAATCCAGAGACCAAAGCCTGAGCAAGCGCCTCAGACTCGCTCTTTCTTCATATCCTGAAGAGTTCTTCTCGTGGTTTGTAGATTGGGCCTGCCATTCCTGCGTCCCCAAACCTAAGCTGAGTTGGTGTTTTCAGACTTCTGTCCTCAAAGTCTTGGGCCACACACCCTTTAAGCTAGGGCCACTGGAGACACACATTAGGACTGTGCCTACCCCATGCATGGGAATTCTGCCCATTCCATTGTCCAAAATTGTACAAATTAGGAGAACCCTCCAAAGTCCCCGAAGCCATCCGAATATGTAGATCTCTGTGGACAAACAACTGCGGTCTGACACCAGCTGAGCATCTACCTGCACTCATAACATAGATGGATGTCCCAAGAGAAGGAGATGGAACCAACAGGACCCTAGGCCATAATCTGATCCATTGCTTTGGTTTACAGGCATGTCTCCTCAAAATCCTGGATTCCAATACCAGTAAAGGGGGTTTCCTGAGGCACTTATCAGAAAAATCTCATCTCCACGAGGAAACTTGTGCATGGGTCCTATGTCAAAATATTAGGAGAATATTTCAGAGTCCCGGTGGCACCGCCCCATCCCAAGGTCCTCATGGACACAAACACACATTAGGCCCCATGCTCAGGAAAGTTGATTTCAACTCAGCCACCCCAGTTGCTCCAGCAGACCCATCCGATCTCAACTGTCTTGTTGCTAGGAGACAATTGGAGTGCGAGGTGGGCTTCCCTGGCATCCATCCTCCAACGGTGCTCTGGAGTCATTCCATATGGGATGTTTTGGAGCTGCCCAACAGGTCTCAATTGTCCCGCAGAAGGAATCCGTGAAGGGGGCATCCCACAACTCCCAACGTGGGAAAACCTCCATGGCCTTGAGATTCCTTTCCGTTCAAGAAGGGACAGTCATGCACAGAAACTGCTACCTGAGCCAACGTCTGATCCTTGTCATGACCTCAGATCATGATATATTGGTTCAGATGTGCAGGGGGTACCTGCCTTACCCTCGACCTGAAGCCCAAGTCTAGCTTGTGTTCTCAGACTTCTGTCCTCACACTACTGGCCCAGAAGCCCTCAAGTTTGGCAATTCTGGACCCACAATGCAGCACTCTGCCTGCCCTCTAGAAAAAATATCTTGCCTAATGAGCTGCCCAGGCACCTCAAATGAGGATCAACCTACACGGCACTCGACTGTACCCAAATTATATAGTCTAACCTTGGCACAAATGCACTGTCTGACACAACCTGAGCCCGAACCTCCTGACCAACAACCAGGTAGCTGACCGCACACTGAGCACATCAGACCCACCATGGCCTTAGGTCATCATCTCTTCCCAACTGCGGTTTTCAGGCTTCTGAACCTAGACCTTATCTCCAACCACTGCCCAGGGTTGAAAATGATGCAGAAATCAGAAATCCTTACCCATGGCAAGAGACCTTGTGATTGGCATGTTGTCCAAAGTTCAGTGTAGTTGAAACCTGTGTGGCCCATGAGGCCCCGCCCATGCTCGCAAGCTCACATTGGTCACAAACACACATTGTGAACCTCAGCCTAAGCCCAGTCCTCAAGTAAGGCCTCTCAGTGGGTGGATGAAGAGACAGCATATGAGGCCTGCCATGCCCCTAGGCCCCAAATTTTAACCATAGTTTGGGTTGTCCCTTCACTCTTCCCCAGGGCTCTGCTTTGGAATTCCTCTTTGGTTGGGACACCTGAGGTAACAAACCTGAAAGGAGACCTCCCATCCCACAGATTGACGAAAAACAATTTGGACCGGGCCAAATCCACAGAGAGGAAGATTCGTCCATGGCCCATGTGGCCTCCCCACATTCCACGGCCATCGTAGACACAAAATCAAGAGACCAAAGCCTGAGCAAGAGCCTCAGACTCGCTCTTTCTAAATATCCTGAAGAGTTCTTCTCATGGTTGTAGATTGGGCCTCCCATACCTATGTCCCCAAACCTAAGTTGAGTTTGTGTTTTCAGACTTCTGACCTCAACGTCCTGGGCCACACACCCTCCAGGCTGGGGCCCCTGGAGCCACACATTAGGACTGTGCCTACCCCATGCATGGGAATTCTGCCAATTCCATGTCCAAAATTGTACAAATTAGGAGAACCCTCCATAGTCCCCGAGGCCAACCCAATATGTACGTCTCTTTTACAAACAAAGGCAGTCTGACACCAGCTGAGCATCTACCTCCACTCTTACCATAGATGGATGACCCAGAGATGGAGATGGAACCATACAGGACCCTAGGCCATAATAGGATCCATTGCTTTTGTTTACAGGATGTCTCCTCAAAACCTGGATTCCAATACCAGGATAGGGTGTTTCCTGAGGCACCATCAGAAAAAATCTCGTCTCCACGAGGAAAATTGTGCATGGGACCTATGTTAAAATATTAGGAGAATACCTCAGAGTCCCGGTGCCACCACCCCATTCCAAGGTTCTCATAGACACACACATATTAGGCCCCATGCTCAGGAAATTCCATTTCAACTCAGCTACCCCGGTTGCTCCCGCAGAGCCATCCGTTCTCAACTGTCTTGTTGCTAGGAGACAATAGGAATGCGAGGCGTGCTTCCCTGGCATCCATCCTCGAACGGTGTTGTGGAGTCATTCCATATGGGATGTTTTGGAGCTGCCCAACAGGTCTCAATTGTCCCACATACGGAATCCTTGAAGGGGGCATCCCACAACTCCCAACGTGGGAAAACCTCCATGACCTTGAGATTCCTCTCCGTTCATGAACGGGCAGTCATGCACAGAAACTCCAACCTGAGCCAACGTCTGATCCTTGCCGTGACTTCAGATGAATGAGATATTGTTTCAGATGTGCAGGGGGTACCTGCCTTGCCCTCGGCCTGAAGCCCAAGTGTAGCTTGTGGTCTCAGACTTCTCTCCTCACATTACTGGCGCAGAGGCCCTCCAGTTTGGCAATTCCGGACCCACAATGGCGCACTCTGCCTGCCCTCTAGAAAAAATATCTTGCCTAATGAGCTGCCCAGGCACCTCAAATGAGGACTAACATACACGGCACTCGACTGAACCCAAATTATATAGTATAACCTGGGCACTAATGCACTGTCTGACACAACCTGAGCCCGAACCTCCTGACCAACAACCAGGCAGCTGACCACACACTGAGCACATCAGACCCACCATGACCTTAGGTCATCATCTCTTCCAAACTGCGGTTTTCAGGCTTCCGAACCTAGACCTTATTTCCAACCACTGCCCAGGGTTGAAAATGATGCAGAAATCAGAACTCCTTCCCCATGGCAAGAGACCTTGTGATTGGCATGTTGTCCAAAGTTCAGTGTAGATGAAACCAGTGTGACCCATGAGGCCCCGCCCATGCTCGCAAGCCACATTGGTCACAAACACACATTGTGACCATCAGCATGAGCCCAGTCCTCAAGCAAGGCCTCTCAGTGGCTGGATGAAGAGACAGCATATTGGGCCTTCCATGCCCCTAGGCCCCAAATTTTAACCATAGTTTGGGTTGTCTCTTCACTCTTCCCCAGGGCTCTGCTTTGAAATTCCTCTTTGGTTGTGACACCTGAGTTAACAAACCTGAAAGGAGACCTCCCATCCCACAGATTGACGAAAAACAATTGGGACCGGGCCAAATCCCAAGAGAGGAAGTTTCGTCCATGGCCCATGAGGCCTGCCCACATTCCACGGCCATCGTTGACACAAAATCCAGAGACCAAAGCCTGAGCAAGCGCCTCAGACTCGCTCTTTCTTAATATCCTGAAGAGTTCTTCTCATGGTTTGTAGATCGGGCCTGCCATACCTACGTCCCCAAACTTAAGCTGAGTTTGTGTTTTCAGACTTCTGTCCTCAAAGTCTTGGGCCACACACACTCCAGGCTGGGCCCCTGGAGACACACATTAGGATTGTGCCTACCAATCCATGGGAATTCTGCCCATTCCATGGTCCAAAATCGTACAAATTAGGAGAAACCTCCAAAGTCCCTGAGGCCATCCCAATAGTGTAGGTCGCCCGGAACAAACAAGGGCTGTCTGACACCAGCTGATAATCGACCTCCACTCATACCATAGATGGATGTCCCCAGAGAAGAAGATTGAACCAGACAGGACCCTAGGCCATAATAGGATCCATTGCTTTGGGTTACAGGCATGTGTCCTCAAAATCCTGATTCCAATACGAGCATAGGGGTTTTCCTGAGGCACCCATCAGAACTCATCTCGTCTCCACAAGGAAACCTGTGCATGGGAGCCATGTCTAAAGCTTAGGATTGTACTTCAGTGTCCCGGTGCCACTGCCCCATTTCAAGGCCCTCATGGACACAAAAACACATTAGGACCCATCCTCAGGAAAGTCCATTTCAACTCAGCCACCCCGGTTGCTCCAGCAGAGCCATCAGATCTAAACTGTCTTGTTGCTAGGAGACAATTGGAATGCGAGGCGGGCTTCTCAGGCATCCATCCCCGAAGGTGCTCTGGACTCATTCCATATGGGATGTCCTGGAGCTGTCCAACAGGTCTCAATTGTCCCACAGGAGGAATCCTTGAAGGGGGCATCCCACAACTCCCAACGTGGGAAAACCTCAATGGCCCCGAGATTCCGCTCCCTTTATGAAGCGGCCGTCATGCACAGAAACTCCAACCAGAGCCAACGTCTGATCCTCGCCCTGACTTAAGATGCATGAGATATTGGTTCAGATCTGCAGGGGGTACCTGCCGTGCCCTCAACCTGAAACCCAAGTCTAGCTTGTCTTCTCAGACTTCCGTCCTCACACTCCTGGCCCCGAAGCCCTCAAGGTTGGCAATTTCGGACCCACAATGCAGCACTCTGCCTGCCCTCTAGGAAAAAAATTATTGCCTCATGAGCTGCCCAGGCACCTTAAATGAGGATAAACCTACACAGCACTCGACTTTACCCAAATTATATAGTCTAACCTGGGCACTAATGCACTGTCGAACACAACCTGAGCCCGGACCTCCTGACCAACACCCAGAAAGCTGACCGCACACTGAGCACATAAAACCCGCCATGGCCTTATCATCATCTCTTCCCTACCTCCGTTTTCAGGCTTCAGAACCGAGACCTTATCTCCAATCACTGCCCAGGGGTGAGTGTGATGCAGAAATCAGAACTCCTCCTTACCCATGGCAAGAACCCTTGTGGTTGGCACGTTGTCCAACGTTCAGTGTAGGAGAAACCAGCATTCACCCTGAGGCCCCGCCCATTCTTTCGTGCGACGAGGGCATACATACGCATTGTGACCCTCAGCATGAGTCCAGTCCTCTAGTAAGTCCTCTCAGTGGCTTGTCCATTAGATGTCATAATGGGCTTGACATGTCCCTAGGCCCCAATTTTTAACCAGATTTCTGATTGTCCAGTCGCCCCTCCCCAGGGCTCTACTCTGGAATCCCTCATTTGGTGGGACACCTGAGGTTAAAAAAGAAAACAACAACAACAACAACAACAACAACAACAACAACAATAAAACAGACTTCTTCCAGCCCACAGATTGACCCCAAGTCTTTGGACGGGGCCAAACCACCAGAGAGTAAGACTCGTCCATTTCCCATGAAGTCACCCAGAAATTCCACGACCATGAGTGACACGATATCCAGAGACAAAAACTTGAGCAGGAGCCTCACACTCGCCCTTTTTTCAAATCCCGAAGAGTTCTCCTCATGGTCTGTAGGTCAGTCCTGCCATACCTATGACCCGAAACATAAGCCGAGTTTGTGTTTTCAGACAACTGTCCAAACAGCCCTGGCCTACACAACCTACAGGCTCAGGCCCCTGGAGCCAAACCTGAGGACTGTACTTGCCCTCTCCAAGGGAATTGTGTGTGCCCATTCCAATGGCCACAACCCTTCTAATAGGATAAACCTCCAAAGTCCCTGATCCATCTCAATAGTGGTGGCTTCCCAGGAAAAACAGGGGCATTCTGAGCCCAACTGAGCACCTACCTGCACTCAGACCCATAGACAGATGTCTCCAGAGGTAAAAAGGAAAGAACAGGCCCCTAGGCACTAATCAGATCCATTGCTTTGGTTTCCAGGCATCTCTCCTCAGAGGCCTGGATATCAAAACAGCATATAGCTGTTTCTTGACTCACCCATCAGAAAACATCTCATCTACACATGGGAAACTTGCACGTTGGAGCTGTGTCAAAGCCTCTGTTTAGGAGAACCCTTTAGGGCCCCAGTGCCACCGCTTCATTCCAAGGTCTCCATAGACACAAAAGCTCATTAGGACCCATCCCCAGGGGTGTCCATTTCAACTCAGCGTCCTCGGTTGCTCCCCACAGATCCAGGAGATCTAACCTGTCTTGTTGCTAGGAGACAATTGGAATGCGAGGTGGGCTACCCAGCCATCCATCCTTAGAACCCTGCTCAGAATCATTGGCCTGGACCCAAACAACAGGTCTCAATTGTCCTGCAGAAGACTCTCTGCAGTTTTGAGCTTATCACAACACCCATCGTGGGAAAACACCCATGGCCTCGTGATGCCCCCCCATTCATGAAGGGGCCATCAGGGACAGAAACTCCAACCTGAGCGATCGTCTGATCCTTGCCCTGACTTCAGATGCACGGGATCTCGATTCAGGTCTGTAGATTGTGCCTGCCATGACCTCACCCAGAAACCTAAGCCTAGCTTGTGTTCTCAGACTTTGGTCGTCAGACTACTGGCCCACAAGCCCTCCAGTTTGGCAATCCAGAACTACAGTGCAGCACCCTGCCCGCCCTCCAGAAGAAAAACATTGTCCTCTGGGGCTACCCAGTAACCCCAAATGAGGATCAACCTGCACCGACCTTGGCTGTACCCCAAATACATAGGCTGACCAGGGCACTAATGCCCTTTCTGACACAGCCTGAGCCTGGACCCCCTGGCCCCTCCCAGACAGCTGGCTGCACACTGAGCACATCGAGCCGCCGTGGCCTTAGGTCGACATTTTTTCCCAACCTCGGTTTTCAGGTTTCAGAACCTAGACCTTATCTCCAATCACTGCCCAGGGTTGAAGGTGATGCAGAAATCAGAACTCCTTCCCCATGGCAAGAAACCTTGTGGTTGGCATGTTGTCCAACGTTCAGTGTAGTTGAAACCAGTGTGGCCCATGAGGCCCCGCCCATGCTCGCCGGCCACATTGGTCACAAACGCACATTGTGACCCTCAGGCTGAGCCCAGTCCTCAAGTAAGGCCACTCAGTGGCTGGATGAAGAGATAGCATATTGGGCTTGCCATGCCCCTAGGCCCCAATTTTTAACCATAGTTCGGTTTGTCCCTTCAGTCTTCCCCACGGCTTTGCTTTGGAATTCCTCTTTTGGTGGGACAACTGAGGTAACAAAACTGAAATGAGTCCTCCCATCCCACAGATTGACGAAAAGCAATTGGGAATCGGGCCAAATCCTCAGAGAGGAAGATTCGTCCATGGCCCATGAGGCATCCCCGACATTCCACGGCCATCGCTGATACAAAATCCAGAGACAAAAGCCTGAGCAAGCGCCTCAGACTCGCACTTTCTTCATATCCTGATGAGTTCTTCTCATGGTTTGTAGATCGGGCCTGCCATACCTACGTCCCCAAACCTAAGCTGAGTTTGTGTTTTCAGACTTCTGTCTTCAAAGTCTTGGGCCACACACCCCCCAGGCTGGGCCCCTGGAGACACACATTAGGACTGTGCCTACCAATCCATGGGAATTCTGCCCATTCCATGGTCCAAAATCGTACAAATTAGGAGAAACCTCCAAAGTCCCTGAGGCCATCCCAATAGTGTAGGTCTCCCGGAACAAACAAGGGCTGTCTGACACCAGCTGATAATCGACCTCCACTCATACCATAGATGGATGTCCCCAGAGAAGAAGATTGAACCAGACAGGACCCTAGGCCATAATAGGATCCATTGCTTTGGGTTACAGGCATGTGTCCTCAAAAGCCTGATTCCAATACGAGGATAGGGGTTTTCCTGAGGCACCCATCAGAACTCATCTCGTCTCCACAAGGAAACCTGTGCATGGGAGCCATGTCCAAAGCTTAGGAGAGTACTTCAGGGTCCCGGTGCCACTGCCCCATTCCAAGGCCCTCATGGACACAAAAACACATTAGGACCCATCCTCAGGAAAGTCCATTTCAACTCAGCCACCCCGGTTGCTCCGGCAGAGCCATCAGATCTAAACTGTCTTGTTGCTAGGAGACAATTGGAATGCGAGGCGGGCTTCCCAGGCATCCATCCGCGAACGGTGCTCTGGAGTCATTCCATATGGGATGTCCTGGAGCTGTCCAACAGGTCTCAATTGTCCCGCAGAAGGAATCCTTGAAGGGGGCATCCCACAACTCCCAACGTGGGAAAACCTCAATGGCCCCGAGATTCCGCTCCCTTCATGAAGCGGCCGTCATGCACAGAAACTCCAACCTGAGCCAACGTCTGATCCTCGCCCTGACTTCAGATGCATGAGATATTGTTTCAGATCTGCAGGGGGTACCTTCCGTGCCCTCACCCTGAAACCCAAGTCTAGCTTGTCTTCTCAGACTTCCGTCCTCACACTCCTGGCCCCGAAGCCCTCAAGGTTGGCAATTCCGGACCCACAATGCAGCACTCTGCCTGCCCTCTAGGAAAAAAATTATTGCCTCATGAGCTGCCCAGGCACCTTAAATGAGGATAAACCTACACAGCACTCGACGTTACCCAAATTATATAGTCTAACCTGGGCACTAATGCACTGTCGAACACAACCTGAGCCCGGACCTCCTGACCAACACCCAGAAAGCTGACCGCACACTGAGCACATAAAACCCGCCATGGCCTTAGGTCATCATCTCTTCCCTACCTCCGTTTTCAGGCTTCAGAACCGAGACCTTATCTCCAATCACTGCCCAGGGGTGAGTGTGATGCAGAAATCAGAACTCCTCCTTACCCATGGCAAGAACCCTTGTGGTTGGCACGTTGTCCAATGTTCAGTGTAGGAGAAACCAGCATTCACCCTGAGGCCCCGCCCATTCTGGCGTGCGACGAGGGCATACATATGCATTGTGACCCTCAGCATGACTCCAGTCCTCTAGTAAGTCCTCTCAGTGGCTGGACCATTAGATGTCATAATGGGCTTGACATGTCCCTAGGCCCCAATTTTTAACCAGATTTCTGATTGTCCAGTCGCCCATCCCCAGGGCTCTACTCTGGAATCCCTCATTTGGTGGGACACCTGAGGTTAAAAAAGAAAACAACAACAACAACAACAACAACAACAACAACAACAACAAAACAGACTTCTTCCAGCCCACAGATTGACCCCAAACTCTTTGGACGGGGCCAAACCACCAGAGAGTAAGACTCGTCCATTTCCCATGAAGTCACCCAGAAATTCCACGACCATGAGTGACACGATATCCAGAGACAAAAACTTGAGCAGGAGCCTCACACTCGCCCTTTTTTCAAATCCCAAAGAGTTCTCCTCATGGTCTGTAGGTCAGTCCTGCCATACCTATGACCCGAAACATAAGCCGAGTTTGTGTTTTCAGACAACTGTCCAAACAGCCCTGGCCTACACAACCTACAGGCTCAGGCCCCTGGAGCCAAACCTGAGGACTGTACTTGCCCTCTCCAAGGGAATTGTGTGTGCCCATTCCAATGGCCACAACCCTTCTAATAGGATAAACCTCCAAAGTCCCTGATCCATCTCAATAGTGGTGGCTTCCCAGGAAAAACAGGGGCAATCTGAGCCCAACTGAGCACCTACCTGCACTCACACCCATAGACAGATGTCTCCAGAGGTAAAAAGGAAAGAACAGGCCCCTAGGCACTAATCAGATCCATTGCTTTGGTTTCCAGGCATCTCTCCTCAGAGGCCTGGATATCAAAACAGCATATAGCTGTTTCTTGACTCACCCATCAGAAAACATCTCATCTACACATGGGAAACTTGCACGTTGGAGCTGTGTCAAAGCCTCTGTTTAGGAGAACCCTTTAGGGCCCCAGTGCCACCGCTTCATTCCAAGGTCTCCATAGACACAAAAGCACATTAGGACCCATCCCCAGGGGTGTCCATTTCAACTCAGCGTCCTCGGTTGCTCCCCACAGATCCAGGAGTTCTAACCTGTCTTGTTGCTAGGAGACAATTGGAATGCGAGGTGGGCTACCCAGCCATCCATCCTTAGAACCCTGCTCAGAATCATTGGCCTGGACCCAAACAACAGGTCTCAATTGTCCTGCAGAAGACTCTCTGCAGTTTGGAGCTTCTCACAACTCCCATCGTGGGAAAACCCCCATGGCCTCGTGATGCCCCCCCATTCATGAAGAGGCCATCAGGGACAGAAACTCCAACCTGAGCGATCGTCTGTTCCTCGCCCTGACTTCAGATGCACGAGATCTCGATTCAGGTCTGTAGATTGTGCCTGCCGTGGCCTCACCCAGAAGCCTAAGCCTAGCTTGTGTTCTCAGACTTTGGTCGTCAGACTACTGGCCCACAAGCCCTCCAGTTTGGCAATCCAGAACTACAATGCAGCACCCTGCCCGCCCTCCAGAAGAAAAACATTGTCCTCTGGGGCTACCCAGTAACCCCAAATGAGGATCAACCTGCACCGACCTTGGCTGTACCCCAAATACATAGGCTGACCAGGGCACTAATGCCCTTTCTGACACAGCCTGAGCCTGGACCCCCTGGCCCCTCCCAGACAGCTGGCCGCACACTGAGCACATCGAGCCGCCGTGGCCTTAGGTCGTCATCTTTTCCCAACCTCGGTTTTCAGGTTTCAGAACCTAGACCTTATCTCCAATCACTGCCCAGGGTTGAAGGTGATGCAGAAATCAGAACTCCTTCCCCATGGCAAGAAACCTTGTGGTTGGCATGTTGTCCAACGTTCAGTGTAGTTGAAACCAGTGTGGCCCATGAGGCCCCGCCCATGCTCGCCGGCCACATTGGTCACAAACGCACATTGTGACCCTCAGGCTGAGCCCAGTCCTCAAGTAAGGCCACTCAGTGGCTGGATGAAGAGATAGCATATTGGGCTTGCCATGCCCCTAGGCCCCAATTTTTAACCATAGTTCGGGTTGTCCCTTCAGTCTTCCCCACGGCTTTGCTTTGGAATTCCTCTTTTGGTGGGACACCTGAGGTAACAAAACTGAAATGAGTCCTCCCATCCCACAGATTGACGAAAAGCAATTGGGAATCGGGCCAAATCCTCAGAGAGGAAGATTCGTCCATGGCCCATGAGGCCTCCCCGACATTCCACGGCCATCGCTGATACAAAATCCAGAGACAAAAGCCTGAGCAAGCGCCTCAGACTCGCACTTTCTTCATATCCTGAAGAGTTCTTCTCATGGTTTGTAGATCGGGCCTGCCATACCTACGTCCCCAAACCTAAGCTGAGTTTGTGTTTTCAGACTTCTGTCCTCAAAGTCTTGGGCCACACACCCTCCAGGCTGGACCCCTGGAGACACACATTAGGACTGGGGCTACCATCCATGGGAATTCTGCCCATTCCATGGTCCAAAATCATACAACTTAGGAGAAACCTCCAAAGTCCCTGAGGCCATCCCAATAGTGTAGGTCGCCCGGAAAAAAAAGTGCTCTCTGACACCAGCTGATAATCGACCTCCACTCATACCATAGATTGATGTCCCCAGAGAAGAAGATTGAACCAGAAAGGACCGTAGGCCATAACAGGATCCATTGATTTGGGTTACAGGCATGTGTCCTCAAAAGCCTGATTCCAATACGAGCATAGGGGTTTTCCTGAGGCACCCATCAGAACTCATCTCGTCTCCACAAGGAAACCTGTGCATGGGAGCCATGTCCAAAGCTTAGGAGAGTACTTCAGGGTCCCGGTGCCACCGCCCCATTCCAAGGCCCTCATGGACACAAAAACACATTAGGACCCATCCTCAGGAAAGTCCATTTCAACTCAGCCACCCCGGTTGCTCCGGCAGAGCCATCAGAACTAAACTGTCTTGTTGCTAGGAGACAATTGGAATGCGAGGCGGGCTTCCCAGGCATCCATCCGTGAACGGTGCTCTGGAGTCATTCCATATGGGGTGTCCTGGAGCTGTCCAACAGGTCTCAATTGTCCCGCAGAAGGAATCCTTGAAGGGGGCATCCCACAACTCCCAACGTGGGAAAACCTCAATGGCCCCGAGATTCTGCTCCCTTCATGAAGCGGCCGTCATGCACAGAATAGCCAACCTGAGCCAACGTCTGATCCTCGCCCTGACTTCAGATGCATGAGATATTGGTTCAGATCTGCAGGGGGTACCTTCCGTGCCCTCACCCTAAAACCCAAGTCTAGCTTGTCTTCTCAGACTTCCGTCCTCACACTCCTGGCCCCGAAGCCCTCTAGTTTGTCAATTCCGGACCCACAATTCAGCACTCTGCCTGCCCTCTAGAAAAAAAATTATTGCCTCATGAGCTGCCCAGGCACCTTAAATGAGGATAAACCTACACAGCACTCGACGTTACCCAAATTATATAGTCTAACCTGGGCACTAATGCACTGTCGAACACAACCTGAGCCCGGACCGCCTGACCAACACCCCGAAAGCTGACCGTACACTGAGCACATAAAACAAGCCATGGCCTTAGGTCATCATCTCTTTCCTACCTCCGTTTTCAGGCTTCAGAACCGAGACCTTATCTCCAATCACTGCCCAGGGGTGAGTGTGATGCAGAAATCAGAACTCCTCCTTACCAATGGCAATAACTCTTGTGTTTGGCACGTTGTCCAACGTTCAGTGTAGGAGAAACCAGCATTCACCCTGAGGCCCCGCCCATTCTTGTGTGCGATGAGGGCATACATACGCATTGTGACCCTCAGCATGAGTCCTGTTCTCTAGTATGTCCTCTCAGTGTCTGGACCATTAGATGTCATAATGGGCTTGACATGTCCCTAGGACCCAATTTTTAACCAGATTTCTGATTGTCCAGTCGCCCCTCCCCAGGGCTCTACTCTGGAATCCCTCATTTGGTGGGACACCTGAGGTTAAAAAAAAAAAAAAAAACAAAAAACAAAAAAAAAAAAAACGGACTTCTTCCAGCCCACAGATTGACCCTAAACTCTTTGGACGGGGCCAAACTGCCAGAGAGTAAGACTCGTCCATTTCCCATGAAGTCACCCAGAAATTCCACGACCATGTGTGACACGATATCCAGAGACAAAAACTTGAGCAGGAGCCTCACACTCGCCCTTCTTTCAAATCCCGAAGATTTCTCCTCATGGTCTGTAGGTCAGTCCTGCAATACATATGACCCGAAACATAAGCCGAGTTTGTGTTTTCAGACAACTGTCCAAACAGCCCTGGCCTACACAACCTACAGGCTCAGGCCCATGGAGCCAAACCTGAGAACTGTACTTGCCCTCTCTAAGGGAATTGTGTGTGCCCATTCCAATGGCCACAACCCTTCTAATAGGATAAACCTCCAAAGTCCATGATCCATCTCAATAGTGGTGGCTTCCCAGGAAAAACAGGGGCAATCTGAGCCCAACTGAGCACCTACCTGCACTCAGACCCATAGACAGTTGTCCCCAGAGGTAAAAAGGAAAGAAAAGGCCCCTAGGCACTAATCAGATCCATTGCTTTGGTTTCCAGGCATCTCTCCTGAGAGGCCTGGATTTCTAAACAGCATCTAGCTGTTTCTTGACTCACCCATCAGAAAACATCTCATCTACACGAAAACCTTGCACGTTGGAGCTGTGTCAAAGCCTCTGTTTAGAAGAATTCTTTCGGGCCCCAGTGCCACCGCTTCATTCCAAGGTCTCCATAGACACAAAAGCACATTACGACCCATCCCCAGGGGTTTCCATTTCAACTAGCCTCCTTGATTGCTTCCCAAAGATCAAGGAGATCTAACCTTTCTTGTTGCTAGGAGACAATTGGAATGCGAGGTGGGCTACCCAGCCATCCATCCTTAGAACCCTGCTCAGAATCATTGGAATGGAGCCAAACAACAGGTCTCAGTTGTCCTGCAGAAGACTCTCTGCAGTTTGGAGCTTCTCACAACTCCCATCGTGGGAAAACCCCCATGGCCTCGTGATGCCCCCCCATTCATGAGGGGCCATCAGGGACAGAAATTCCAACCTGAGCGATCGTCTGATCCTATCCCTGACTTATCCTCATGGTCTGTAGATCAGTCCTGCCATACCTATGACCCGAAACATAAGCCGAGTTTGTGTTTTCAGACAACTGACCAAACAGCTCTGGCCTACACACCCTACAGGCTCAGGGCCCTGGAGCCGAACCTGAGGACTGTACTTGCCCTCTACAAGAGAATTGTATGTGCCCATTCCAATGGCCAAAGCCCTACTAATAGTATAAACCTCCAAAGTCCCTGAGGCCATCCCAATAGTTGTGGCTTCCCAGGACAAACAGGGGCAATCTGAGCCCATCGGAGCACCTACATGCACTCAGACCCGTAGACTGATGTCCCCAGAGGTAAAAAGGAACGAACAGGACCCTAGGCACTAATCGGATCCATTGTTTTGGTTTCCAGGCATCTCTCCTCCGAGGCCTGGATTTCAATACCAGCATATGGCTGTTTCTAGACCCACCCATCAGAACAAATCTCATCTACACATGGGAAACAAGCACGTTGGAGCTGTTTCAAAGCCTCTGTTTAGGATAATGCTTCAGGGCCCCAGTGCCCCCACTTCATTCCTAGGTCTCCATAGAAACAAAAACATATTAGGACACATCCACAGGAGAGTCCATTTCAACTCAGCCTCCTCGGTTGCTCCCCTACGTCCAGCAGATCTAACCTGTCTTGTTGCTTGGAGACAATTGGAATGCGAGGAGGTCTACCCAGCCATCCATCCTTAGAACCCTGCTTGGAATCGTTGGCCTGGAGGCAACCAACACGTCTCAATTGTCCTGCAGAAGAATCTTTGCAGTTGGGATCTTCTCATAACTCCCATCGTGGGAAAACCCTTATGGCCTCGTGATCCACCCCCCCTTCAAGAAGGGACAGAATGTCCAACAGGAGCAATCACCTGTCTTTGCCCTGACTTCAGATGCATGAGATCTCGATTGAGGTCTGTAGATTGTGCCTGCCATATTCTCACCCATAAACATAGGCCTAGTTTGGGTTCTCAGACTTCCGTCCTCAGACTACTAGCCCACAAGCCCTCCAGTTTGGCAAACCAGAACTACAATGCTGCACTCTGCCTGCCCTTCAGAAGAAAAACATTGCCCTCTGGGGCTACCCAGAATCCCCAAATGAGGATCAACTTGCACGCCATTCGGCTGTACCCCAAATATGTAGGCTGACCTGGGCACTATTGCCCTTTCTGACCCAGCCTGAGCCTGGACCTCCTGGCCCCACCCAGACAGCTGGCTGCATACTGAGCACATCAGACCCGCCATGGACTTGTGTCGTCATCTCTTCTCATCCTCGGTCCAGGCTTCAGAACCTAGACCTGATCTCCAATCACTGCCCTGGTTTGAAAATGATGCATAAAACAGAACTCTTTTCCCATGGCAAGAAACCTTGTGGTTGGCATGTTGTCCAACGTTCAGTGTAGTTGAAACCAGTGTGGCCCATGAGGCCCCGCCCATGCTTGTGGGCCACATTGGTCACAAACACACATTGTGACCCTCAGCCTGAGCCCAGTCCTCAGGTAATGCCTCTGAGTGGCTGGATCCAGAGACGGCCATCGCTGATACAAAATCCAGAGACAAAAGCCTGAGAAAGCCCCTTAGACTCGCTCATTCTTCGTATCCTGAAGAGTTCTTCTCATGTTTTGTAGATCGGGCGTGCCATACCTAAGTTCCCAATCCTAAGCTGAGTTTGTGTTTTCAGACTTCTGTCCTTAAAGTCCTGGGCCACACTCCCTCCAGCTGGGGCCCCTGGAGCCACACATTAGGAATGCGCCCACCCAATCCTTGGGAATTCTGCCCATTCCATTGTCAAAAATCGTACAAATCAGGAGAACCCTCCAAAGTTCCTGAGGCCATCCCTCTAGTGTAGGTCGCCCGGGACAAAAAAAAAAAAAACGGTTTATACCAGCTGAGCATCTACCTCCACTCATACCAGAGATGGTTGTCCCCAGAGAAGAAGATTGAACCAAACAGGACCTGAGGCATTATCGGATCCATTGCTTTGGTTTACAGGCATGTCTCCTCAAAAGCCTGGATTCCAATACCAGCAGAGGGGATTTCCTGAGGCACACATCAGAACAAATCTGGTCTCCACAAGGAAACTTGTGCATGGGAGCTATGTCCAAAGCTTAGGAGAATACTTCAGGGCCCCGGTGCCACCGCCCCATTCCAAGGCCCTCATGGACACAAACACACATTAGGACCCATCCTCAGGAATGTCCATTTCAACTCAGCCACCCCGGTTGCTCCCGCAGATCCATTAGATCTAAACTGTCTTGTTGCTAGGAGACAATTGGAATGTGAGGCGGACTTCCCAGGCATCCATCCTCGAATGGTGCTCAGGAGTCGTTCCATATGGGATGTCCTGGAGCTGTCCAATAGGTCTCAATGTCCCGCAAAAGGAATCCTTGAAGGGGGCATCCCACATCTCCCAACGTGGAAAAACTCCATGGCCTCGAGATTAGGCCCCCTTCATGAAGGGACGTCATGCACAGAAACTCCAACCTGAGCCAACGTCTGATCCTCGCCCTCACTTCAGATGTATGAGATATTGGTTCAGATCTGCAGGGGGTACCTGCCGTGCCCTCACCCTGAATCCGAAGTCTAGCTTTTGTTCTCAGACTTCCGTCCTCACTCTCCTGGCCCCCAAGCCCTCAAGTTTGGCAATTCCGGACCAACAATGAAGCACTCTGTTTGCCCTCTAGAACAAATATATTGCCTAATGAGCTGCCCAGGCAGCTTAAATGAGGATCAGCATACACGGCACTCGAATGTACCCAAATTATATAGTCTAACCTGGGCACGAATGCACTGTCTGACACAACCTGAGCCCGGACCTCCTGACCAACACCCAGACAGCTGACCGCACACTGAGCACATCAGTCCCGCCATGGCCTTAGGTCATCATCTCTTCCCTACCTCAGGTTTCAGGCTTCGGGGCCGAGTCCTTATCTCCAATCCATGTTCAGGGGTGAGTGTGATGCAGAAATCAGAACTCCTCCTTACCCATGGCAAGAAACCTTGCGGTTGGCATGTTGTCCAACCTTCAGTGTAGGAGAAACCAGCATTCACCCTGAGGCCCCGCCCATTCTTGAGTGCGACGAGAGCATAAACACGCATTGTGACCTCAGCTGAGTCCTGTCCTCTAGTAAGTCCTCTCAGTGGCTGGATCATTAAATATCATAATGGGCTTGACATTTCCCTAGGCCCCAATTTTTAACCAGATTTCTGGTTGTCCAGTCGCCCCTCCCCAGGGCTCTACTCTGGAATCCCTCATTTGGTGGGACATCTGAGGTTGAAAAACAAATCAAAACAAAACAACAACAACAACAAAACGGACTTCTTCCATCCCCAGAATGACCCCAAACTCTTTCGACGGGGCCGAAACACCAGAGAGTAAGACTCGTCCCTTTCCCATTGAGTCACCCGGAAATTTCACGACCAAGAGTGACACGATATCCAGAGACAAAAACTTGAGCTAGAGCCTCACACTCGCCCTCTTTTCATATCGCGAAGGCTTCTCCTCATGGTCTGTAGATCAGTCCTGCCAAACCTATGACCCGAAACATAAGCCGAGTTTGTGTTTTCAGACAAGTGTCCAAACAGCTCTGGCCTACACACCCTACAGGCTCAGGCCCCTGGAGCCAAACCTGAGGACTCTACTTGCCCTCTAAAGAGAATTGTATGTGCCCATTCCAATGGCCAAAGCCCTACTAATAGTATAAACCTCCAAAGTCCCTGAGGCCATCTCAATAGTTGTGGCTTCCCAGGACAAACAGGGGTAATCTGAGCCCATCTGAGCACCTACCTGCACTCAGACCCGTAGACTGATATCCCCAGAGGTAAAAAGGAACGAACAGGCCCCTAGGCACTAATCGGATCCATTGTTTTGGTTTCCAGGCATCTCTCCTCCGAGGCCTGGATTTCAATACCAGCATATGGCTGTTTCTTGACTCACCCATCAGAACAAATCTCATCTACACATGGGAAACATGCACGTTGGAGCTGTTTCAAAGCCTCTGTTTAGGATAATCCTTCAGGGCCCCAGTGCCCCCGCTTCATTCCTAGGTCTCCATAGACACAACAACATATTAGGACACATCCACCGGAGAGTCCATTTCAACTCAGCCTTCTGGGTTGCTCCCCCACATCCAGCAGATCTAACCTGTCTTGTTGCTTGGAGAACATTGGAATGCGAGGTGGGCTACCCAGGAATCCATCCTTAGAACCCTGCTCGGAATCGTTGGCCTGGAGCCAACCAACAGGTCTCAATTGGCCTGCAGAAGAATCTTTGCAGTTGGGAGCTTCTCACAACTCCCATCGTGTGAAAACCCCCAAGGCCTCGTGATCCAACCCCCCCTTCAAGAAGGGGCCATCAGGGACAGAAAGTCCAACAGGAGTGATCGTCTGATCTTTGCCCTGACTTCAGATGCACGAGATCTCGATTGAGGTCTGTAGATTGTGCCTTCCATATCCTCACCCAGAAACCAAGGCCTAGCTTGGGTTCTCAGACTTCCGTCCTCAGACTACTGGCCCACAAACCCTCCAGTTTGGCAAACCAGAACTACAATGCTGCACTCTGCCTGCCCCCCAGAAGAAAAACCTTGCCCTCTGGGGCTACCCAGAATCCCCAAATGAGGATCAACTTGCACGCCATTCGGCTGTACCCCAAATATATAGGCTGACCTGGGCACTATTGCCCTTTCTGACCCAGCCTGAGCCTGGACCTCCTGGCCCCACCCAGACAGCTGGCCGCACAATGAGCACATTAGACCTGCCATGGCCTTAGGTCGTCATCTCTTCTAAACCTAGGTTTCCACGCTTCAGAACCTAGACCTGATCTCCAATCACTGCCCTGGTTTGAAAATGATGCATAAATCAGAACTCTTTTCCCATGGCAAGAAACCTTGTGCTTGGCATGTTGTCCAACGTTTAGTGTAGTTGAAACCAGTGTGGCCCATGAGGCCCCGCCCATATTTGCGGGCCACATTGGACACAAACACACATTGTGACCCTTAGCCTGAGCCCAGTCCTCAGGTAAGGCCTCTCAGTGGCTGGATGCAGAGACAGCATATTGGGCTTGCCATGCCCCTAAGCCCCAATTTTTAACCATAGTTCGAACTGTCCCTTCACTCTTCCCCAGAGCTCTGCTTTGGAATTTCTCTTTTGGCGGGTCACCTGTGGTTACAAACCTGAAAGGAGTCCTCCCATCCCACAGATTGACGAAAAGCAATTGGGATCACGCCAAATTCACAGAGAGGAAGATTCGTCCACGGCCCATGATTACTCCCCAACATTCCACGGCGATCGCTGATACAAAATCCAGAGACAATAGCCTGAGCAAGCGCCTCAGACTCGCTCATTCTTCGTATCCTGAAGAGTTCTTCTCATGGTTTGTAGATCGGGCGTGCCATACCTAAGTTCCCAATCCTAAGCTGAGTTTGTGTTTTCAGACTTCTGTCCTTAAAGTCCTGGGCCACACTCCCTCCAGCTGGGGCCCCTGGAGCCACACATTAGGAATGCGCCCACCCAATCCTTGGGAATTCTGCCCATTCCATTGTCAAAAATCGTACAAATCAGGAGAACCCTCCAAAGTCCCTAGGCCATCCCTCTACTGTAGGTCGCCCGGGACAAAAAAAAAAAAAAACGGTTAATACCAGCTGAGCATCTACCTCCACTCATACCAGAGATGGCTGTCCCCAGAGAAGAAGATTGAAACAGACAGGACCTGAGGCATTATCGGATCCATTGCTTTGGTTTACAGGCATGTCTCCTCAAACCCTGGATTGCAATACCAGCAGAGGGGATTTCCTGAGGCACACATCAGAACAAAACTGGTCTCCACAAGGAAACTTGTGCATGGGAGCTATGTCCAAAGCTTAGGAGAATACTTCAGGGCCCCGGTGCCACTGCCCCATTCCAAGGCCCTCATGGACACAAACACACATTAGGACCCATCCTCAGGAATGTCCATTTCAACTCAGCCACCCCGGTTGCTCCCGCAGATCCATTAGATCTAAACTGTCTTGTTGCTAGGAGACAATTGGAATGTGAGGCGGACTTCCCAGGCATCCATCCTCAAACGGTGCTCAGGAGTCGTTCCATATGGGATGTCCTGGAGCTGTCCAATAGGTCTCAATTGTCCCGCAGAAGGAATCCTTGAAGGGGGCATCCCACATCTCCCAACGTGGAAAAACTCCATGGCCTCGAGATTAGGCCCCCTTTATGAAGGGACGTCATGCACAGAAACTCCAACCTGAGCCAACGTCTGATCCTCGCCCTCACTTCAGATGCATGAGATATTGGTTCAGATCTGCAGGGGGTACCTGCCGTGCCCTCACCCTGAATCCGAAGTCTAGCTTTTGTTCTCAGACTTTCGTCCTCACTCTCCTGGACCCCAAGCGCTCAAGTTTGGCAATTCCTGACCAACAATGAAGCACTCTGCCTGCCCTCTAGAACAAATATATTGCCTAATGAGCTGCCCAGGCAGCTTAAATGAGGATAAACCTACACGGCACTCAAATGTACCCAAATTATATAGTCTAACCTGGGCACTAATGCACTGTCTGACACAACCTGAGCCCGGACCTCCTGACCAACACCCAGACAGCTGACCGCACACTGAGCACATCAGTCCCGCCATGGCCTTAGGTCATCATCTCTTCCCTACCTCAGTTTTCAGGCTTCGGGGCCGAGTCCTTATCTCCAATCCATGTTCAGGGGTGAGTGTGATGCAGAAATCAGAACTCCTCCTTACCCATGGCAAGAAACCTTGCGGTTGGCATGTTGTCCAACCTTCAGTGTAGGAGAAACCAGCATTCACCCTGAGGCCCCGCCCATTCTTGAGTGCGACGAGAGCATAAACACGCATTGTGACCTCAGCTGAGTCCTGTCCTCTAGTAAGTCCTCTCAGTGGCTGGATCATTAGATATCATAATGGGCTTGACATTTCCCTAGGCCCCAATTTTTACCCAGATTTCTGGTTGTCCAGTCGCCCCACCACAGGGCTCTACTCTGGAATCCCTCATTTGGTGGGACATATGAGGTGAAAAAGAAAACAAAACAAAACAACAACAACAACAAAACGGACTTCTTACATCCCCAGAATGACCCCAAACTCCTTCAACGGGGCCGAAATACCAGAGAGTAAGACTCGTCCCTTTCCCATTGAGTCACCCGGAAATTTCACGACCAAGAGTGACACGATATCCAGAGACAAAAACTTGAGCAAGAGCCTCACACTCGCCCTCTTTTCATATCGCGAATGCTTCTCCTCATGGTCTGTAGATCAGTCCTGCAATACCTATGACCCGAAACATAAGCCGAGTTTGTGTTTTCAGACATCTGACCAAACAGCTCTGGCCTACACACCCTACAGGCTCAGGCCCCTGGAGACAAACCTGAGGACTGTACTTGCCCTCTACAAGAGAATTGTATGTGCCCATTCCAATGGCCAAAGCCCTACTAAAAGTATAAACCTCCAAAGTCCCTGAGGCCATCTCAATAGTTGTGGCTTCCCAGGACAAACAGGGGTAATCTGAGCCCATCTGAGCACCTACCTGCACTCAGACCCGTAGACTGATGTCCCCAGAGGTAAAAAGGAACGAACAGGCCCCTAGGCACTAATCGGATCCATTGTTTTGGTTTCCAGGCATCTCTCCTCCGAGGCCTGGATTTCAATACCAGCATATGGCTGTTTCTTGACTCACCCATCAGAACAAATCTCATCTACACATGGGAAACATGCACGTTGGAGCTGTTTCAAAGCCTCTGTTTAGGATAATCCTTCAGGGCCCCAGTGCCCCCGCTTTTTCCTAGGTCTCCATAGACACAAAAACATATTAGGACACATCCAAAGGAGAGTCCATTTCAACTCAGCCTCCTCGGTTGCCCCCCACATCCAGCAGATCTAACCTGTCTTGTTGCTTGGAGACAATTGGAATGCGAGGTGGGCTACCCAGCCATCCATCCTTAGAACCCTGCTCGGAATCGTTGGCCTGGAGCCAACCAACAGGTCTCAATTGTCCTGCAGAAGAATCTTTGCAGCTGGTAGCTTCTCACAACTCCCATCGTGGAAAAACACCCATGGCCTCGTGATCCAACACCCCCTTCAAGAAGGGGCCATCAGGGACAGAAAGTCCAACAGGAGCGATCGTCTGAACTTTGCCCTGACTTCAGATGCACGAGGTCTCGATTGAGGTCTGTAGATTGTGCCTTCCATATCCTCACCCAGAAACCTAGGCCTAGCTTGGGTTCCTAGACTTCCGTCCTCAGACTACTAGCCCACAAGCCCTCCAGTTTGGCAAACCAGAACTACAATGCTGCACTCTGCCTGCCCCCCAGAAGAAAAACCTTGCCCTCTGGGGCTACCCAGAATCCCCAAATGAGGATCAACTTGCACGCCATTCGGCTGTACCCCAAATTTGTAGGCTGACCTGGGCACTATTTCCCTTTCTGACCCAGCCTGAGCCTGGACCTCCTGGCCCCACCCACACAGCTGGCAGCACACTGAGCACATTAAACCCGCCATGGCCTTAGGTCGTCATCTCATCTCAACCTCGGTTTCCAGGCTTCAGAACCTAGACCTGATCTCCAATCACTGCCCTGGTTTGAAAATGATGCATAAATCAGAACTCTTTTCCCATGCAAGAAACCTTGTGGTTGGCATGTTGTCCAACCTTCAGTGTAGTTGAAACCAGTGTGGCCCATGAGGCCCAGCCCATGATTGCGGGCCATATTGGTCACAAACACACATTGTTACCCTCAGCCTGAGCCCAGTCCTCAGGTAAGGCCTCTCAGTGGCTGGATGCAGAGACAGCATATTGGGCTTGCCATGCCCCTAGGCCCCAATTTTTATCCATAGTTCGGGATGTCCCTTCACTCTTCCCCAGAACTCTGCTTTGGAATTCCTCTTTTGGTGGGACACCTGAGTTAACAAACCTGAAAGTAGTCCTCCCATCCCACAGATTGACGAAAAGCAACTGGGATCACGCCAAATACACAGAGAGGAAGATTCGTCCACGGCCCATGAGGACTCCCCAACATTCCACGGCCATCGCTGATACAAAATCCAGAGACAAAAGCCAGAGCAAGCGCCTCAGACTCGCTAATTCTTCATTTCCTGAAGAGTTCTTCTCATGGTTTGTAGATCGGGCGTGCCTGACCTAAGTCCCCAAACCTAAGCTGAGTTTCTCTTTTCAGTCTTCTGTCCTCAAAGTCCTGGGCCACACTCCCTCCAGCTTGGGCCCCTGGTGCCACACATTAGGACTGCCCCCACCCAATCCATGGGAATTCTGCCCATTCCATTGTCAAAAATCGTTCAAATTAGGAGAACCCTCCAAAGTCCCTGAGGCCATTCCTATAGTGTAGGTCGCCCGGGACAAAAAAAAAAAAAAAAAAAAACGGTTGATACCAGCTGAGCATCTACCTCCACTCATACCAGAGATGGATATCCCCAGAGAAGAAGATATAACCAGACAGGACCTGAGGCATTATCGGATCCATTGCTTTGGTTTACAGGCATGTCTCCTCAAAAGCCTGGATTCCAATACCAGCAGAGGGGATTTCCTGAGGCACCCATCAGAATAAATCTCGTCTCCACAATGAAATTTGTGCATGGGAGCTATGTCCAAAGCTTAGGAGAATACTTCAGGGCCCCGGTGCCACCGCCCCATTCCAAGGCCCTCATGGACACAAACACACATTAGGACCCATCCTCAAAAAAGTCCATTTCAACTCAGCCACCCCGGTTGCTCCCGCAGATCAATTAGATCTAAACTGTCTTGTTGCTAGGAGACAAATGGAATGTGAGGCGGACTTCCCAGGCATCCATCCTCGAACGGTGCTCAGGAGTCGTTCCATGTGGGATGACCTGGAGCTGACCAATAGCTCTCAATTGACCTGTAGAAGGAATCCTTGAAGGGGGCATCCCACATCTCCCAACGTGGAAAACCTCCTTGGCCTCGAGATTCCGCTCCCTTCATGAAGGGCCCGTCATGCACAGAAACTCAACCTGAGCCAACGTCTGATCCTCGCCCTGACTTCAGATGCATGAGATATTGGTTCAGATCTGCAGGGGGAACCTGCCGTGCCCTCACCCTGAATCCGAAGTCTCCTTGTGTTCTCAGACTTACTTCCTCACTCTCCTGGCCCCGAAGCCCTCAAGTTTGGCAATTCCGGACCGACAATGAAGCACTCTGCCTGCCCTCTAGAAAAAATATATTGCCTAATGAGCTGCCCAGGCAGCTTAAATGAAGATAAACCTACACGGCACTCGAATGTACCCAAATTATATAGTCTAACCTGGGCACTAATGCACTGTCTGACACAACCTGAGCCCGGACCTGCTGATCAACACCCAGACACCTGACCGCACCCTGAGCACATCAGACCCGCCATGGCCTTAGGTCATCATCTCTTCCCTACCTCAGTTTTCAGGCTTCAGATCCTAGACCTTATCTCCAATCACTGCCCACGGGTGACTGTGATGCAGAAATCAGAACTCTTCCTGACCCATGGCAAGAAACCTTGTGGTTGGCATGTTGTCCAACGTTCAGTGTAGGAGAAACAAGCATTCACCCTGAGGCCCCGCCCATTCTTGAGTGCGACGAGAGCAGAAACACGCATTGTGAATCAGCGTGAGTCCTGTCCTCTAGTAAGTCCTCTCAGTGGCTGGACCATTAGATGTCATAATGGGCTTGACAAGTCCCTAGTCCCCAATTTTTAACCAGATTACTGGTTGTCCAGTCGCCCCACCACAGGACTCTACTCTGGAATCCCTCATTTCATGGGACATCTGAGGTTGAAAAACAAAATGAAACAAATCGACAACAACAACAAAAAAACGGACTTCTTCCATCCCCAGAATGACCCTAAACTCTTTGGACGGGACCGAACCCCCAGAGAGTAAGACTCGTCCATTTCCCATGAAGTCACCCGGCAATTTCACGACCATGAGTGACACGATATCCAGAGACATAAACTTGAGCAAGAGCCTCACACTCGCCCTTTTTTCATATCCTGAAGTGTTCTCCTCATGGTCTGTAGATCAGTCCTGCCATACCTGGACCAAAAACATAAGCCGAGTTTGTGTTTTCTGACAACTGTCCAAACAGCTCTGGCCTACACACCCTACAGGCTCAGGGCCCTGGAGCCAAACCTGAGGACTGTACTTGCCCTCTCCAAGGGAATTGTATGTGCCCATTCCAATGGCCACAACCCTACTAATAGGATAACCTCTAAAGTCCCTAAGGCCATCCCAATAGTTGTGGCTTCCTAGGACAAACAGGGGCAATCTGAGCCCATCTGAGCACCTACCTGCACTCAGACCCGTAGACTGATGTCCCCAGAGGTAAAAAGGAACGAACAGGCCCCTAGGCACTAATCGGATCCATTGCTTTGGTTTCCAGGCATCTCTCCTCAGAGGCCTGGATCTCAATACCAGCATATGGCTGTTTCTTTACTCACCCATCAGAACAAAACTCATCTACACATGGGAAACATGCACGTTGGAGCTGTGTCAAAGCCTCTGTTTAGGAGAACCCTTCAGGGCCCCAGGGCCACCGCTTCATTCCAAAGTCTCCATAGACACAAAAACATATTAGGACACATTCACAGGAGAGTCCATTTCAACTCAGCCTCCTCGGTTGCCCCCCACATCCAGCAGATCTAACCTGTCTTGTTGCTTGGAGACAATTGGAATGCGAGGTGGGCTACCCAGCCATCCATCCTTAGAACCCTGCTCGGAATCGTTGGCCTGGAGCCAACCAACAGGTCTCAATTGTCCTGCAGAAGAATCTTTGCAGTTTGGAGCTTCTCACAACTCCCATCGTGGGAAAACCCCCATGTCCTCGTGATCCAACCCCCTTCAAGAAAGGGCCATCAGGGCAGAAAGTCCAACCTGAGCGATCGTCTGAGCCTTGCCGTGACTTCAGATGCACGAGATCTCTATTGAGGTCTGTAGATTGTGCCTGCCATATCCTCACCCAGAAACCTAGGCCTAGCTTGGGTTCTCAGACTCGGTCCTCAGACTACTGGCCCACAAGCCCTCCAGTTAGGGAATCCAGAACTACAATGCCGCACTCTGCCTGCCCTACAGAAGTAAAACATTGCCCTCAGGGCTACCCCGAAACCCCAAATGAGGATCAACCTGCACGCCATTCGGCTGTACCCCAAACATATAGGCTGACATGGGCACTATTTCCCCTACTGACCCAGCCTGAGCCTGGACCTCTGGTCCCACCCAGACAGCTGGCCGCACACTGAGCACATCGGACCCGCCATGGCCTTAGGTCGTCATCTCGTCCCAACTGCGGTTTTCAGGCACCAGAACCTAGACCTTATCTCCAACCACTGCCCAGGGTTGAAAATTATGCAGAATCAGAACTCTTTCCCCATGGCAAGAAACCTTGTGCGTGGCATGTTGTCCAACGTTCAGTGTAGTTGAAACAAGCGTGGCCCATGAGGCCCAGCCCATGCTTGCGGGCCACATTGGTCACAAACACACATTGTGACCCTCAGCCTGAGCCCAGTCCTCAGGTAAGGCCTCTCAGGGCCTATATGAAGAGACAGCATATTGGGCTTGCCATGCCCCTAGGCCCCAATTTTTAACCATAGTTCGTGGTGTCCCTTCACTCTTCCCCAGGGCTCTGCTTTGGAATTCCTCTTTTGGTGGGACACCTGAGGTAACAAACCTGAAAGGAGTCCTCCCATCCCACAGATTGAAGAAAAACAATTGGGATCGGGCCAAATCCACAGAGAGGAAGATTCGTCCATGGCCCATGAGACCTCCCCAACATTCCACGGCCATCGCTGAAACAAAATCCAGAGACAAAAGCCTGAGCAAGCGCCTCAGACTCGCTCATTCTTCATATCCTGAAGAGTTCTTCTCATGGTTTGTAGATCGGGCGTGCCATACCTACGTCCCCAAACTTAAGCTGAGTTTGTGTTTTCAGTCTTCTGTCCTCAAAGTACTGGGCCACACTCCCTCCAGGCTGGGGCCCCTGGAGCCACACATTAGGACTGCCCCCACCCAATCCATGGGAATTCTGCCCATTCCATTGTCAAAAATCGTACAAATTAGGAGAACCCTCCAAAGTCCCTGAGGCCATCCCAATAGTGTAGGTCGACCGGGAAAAAAAAGGGCGGGTGATACCAGCTGAGCATCTACCTCCACTCATCTACCTCCACTCATACCAAGAAGATTGAACCAGACAGGACCCGAGGCCATTATCGGATCCATTGCTTTGGTTTACAGGCATGTCTCCTCAAAAGCCTGGATTCCAATACCAGCAGAGGGGATTTCCTGAGGCACCCTTCAGAACAAATCTCGTCTCCACAAGGAAACTTGTGCATGGGAGCTATGCCAAAGCTTAGGAGAAAACTTCAGGGTCCCGGTACCACCTCCCCATTCCAAGGCCCTCATGGACACAAACACACGTTAGGACCCATCCTCTGGAAAGTGCATTTCAACTCAGCCACCCCGGTTGCTCCCGCAGATCCATTAGGTCTAAACTGTCTTGTTGCTAGGAGACAATTGGAAGGCGAGGCGGACTTCCCAGGCATCCATCCTCTAACTGTGCTCTGGAGTCATTCCATATGGGATGTCCTGGAGCTGTCCAACAGGTCTCAATTGTCCCGCAGAAGGAATCCTTGAAGGGGGCATCCCACATCTCCCAACGTGGAAAACCTCCATGGCCTCGAGATTCCGCTCCCTTCATGAAGGGGCCGTCATGCACAGAAACTCCAAACTGAGCCAACGTCGGATCCTCGCCCTGACTTCAGATGCATGAGATATTGGTTCAGATCTGCAGGGGGTACCTGCCGTGCCCTCACCCTGAATCCGAAGTCTAGCTTGTGTTCTCAGACTTCCGTCCTCACTCTCCTGGCCCCGAATCCCTCAAGTTTGGCAATTCCGGACCGACAATGAAGCACTCTGCCTGCCCTCTAGAAAAAATATATTCCCTAATGAGCAGCCCAGGCAGCTTAAATGAGGATATACCTAAACGGCACTCGAAGGTACCCAAATTATATAGTCTAACCAGGGCACTAATGCACTGTCTGACACAACCTGAGCCCGGACCTGCTGACCAACACCCAGACAGCTGACCCCACGCTGAGCACATCAGACCCGCCATGGCCTTAGGTCATCATCTCTTCCCTACCTCAGTTTTCAGGCATCAGAACCTAGACCTTATCTCCAATCACTGCCCACGGGTGACTGTGATGCAGAAATCAGAACTCTTCCTGACCCATGGCAAGAAACCTTGTGGTTGGCATGTTGTCCAACGTTCAGTGTAGGAGAAACCAGCATTCACCCTGAGGCCCCGCCCATTCTTGAGTGCGACGAGAGCATAAACACGCATTGTGACCTCAGCGTGTGTCCTGTCCTCTAGTAAGTCCTCTCAGTGGCTGGACCATTAGATGTCATAATGGGCTTGACATGTCCCTAGTCCCCAATTTTTAACCAGATTTCTGGTTGTCCTGTCGCCCCACCCCAGGGCTCTACTCTGGAATCCCTCATTTCATGGGACATCTGAGGTTGAAAAACAAAATGAAACAAATCGACAAGAACAACAAAAAAACGGACTTCTTCCATCCCCAGAATGACCCCAAACTCTTTGGACGGGACCGAACCCCCAGAGAGTAAGACTCGTCCATTTCCCATGAAGTCACCCGGCAATTTCACGACCATGAGTGACACGATATCCAGAGACATAAACATGAGCAAGAGCCTCACACTCGCCCTTTTTTCATATCCTGAAGTGTTCTCCTCATGGTCTGTAGATCAGTCCTGCCATACCTGGACCAAAAACATAAGCCGAGTTTGTGTTTTCAGACAACTGTCCAAACAGCTCTGGCCTACACACCCTACAGGCTCAGGGCCCTGGAGCCAAACCTGAGGACTGTACTTGCCCTCTCCAAGGGAATTGTATGTGCCCATTCCAATGGCCACAACCCTACTAATAGGATAACCTCTAAAGTCCCTAAGGCCATCCCAATAGTTGTGGCTTCCTAGGACAAACAGGGGCAATCTGAGCCCATCTGAGCACCTACCTGCACTCAGACCCGTAGACTGATGTCCCCAGAGGTAAAAAGGAACGAACAGGCCCCTAGGCACTAATCGGATCCATTGCTTTGGTTTCCAGGCATCTCTCCTCAGAGGCCTGGATCTCAATACCAGCATATGGCTGTTTCTTTACTCACCCATCAGAACAAAACTCATCTACACATGGGAAACATGCACGTTGAAGCTGTGTCAAAGCCTCTGTTTAGGAGAACCCTTCAGGGCCCCAGGGCCACCGCTTCATTCCAAAGTCTCCATAGACACAAAAACATATTAGGACACATTCACAGGAGAGTCCATTTCAACTCAGCCTCCTCGGTTGCCCCCCACATCCAGCAGATCTAACCTGTCTTGTTGCTTGGAGACAATTGGAATGCGAGGTGGGCTACCCAGCCATCCATCCTTAGAACCCTGCTCGGAATCGTTGGCCTGGAGCCAACCAACAGGTCTCAATTGTCCTGCAGAAGAATCTTTGCAGTTTGGAGCTTCTCACAACTCCCATCGTGGGAAAACCCCCATGTCCTCGTGATCAAACCCCCTTCAAGAAAGGGCCATCAGGGCAGAAAGTCCAACCTGAGCGATCGTCTGAGCCTTGCCGTGACTTCAGATGCACGAGATCTCTATTGAGGTCTGTAGATTGTGCCTGCCATATCCTCACCCAGAAACCTAGGCCTAGCTTGGGTTCTCAGACTCGGTCCTCAGACTACTGGCCCACAAGCCCTCCAGTTAGGGAATCCAGAACTACAATGCCGCACTCTGCCTGCCCTACAGAAGTAAAACATTGCCCTCAGGGCTACCCCGAAACCCCAAATGAGGATCAACCTGCACGCCATTCGGCTGTACCCCAAACATATAGGCTGACATGGGCACTATTTCCCCTACTGACCCAGCCTGAGCCTGGACCTCTGGTCCCACCCAGACAGCTGGCCGCACACTGAGCACATCGGACCCGCCATGGCCTTAGGTCGTCATCTCGTCCCAACTGCGGTTTTCAGGCACCAGAACCTAGACCTTATCTCCAACCACTGCCCAGGGTTGAAAATTATGCAGAATCAGAACTCTTTCCCCATGGCAAGAAACCTTGTGCGTGGCATGTTGTCCAACGTTCAGTGTAGTTGAAACAAGCGTGGCCCATGAGGCCCAGCCCATGCTTGCGGGCCACATTGGTCACAAACACACATTGTGACCCTCAGCCTGAGCCCAGTCCTCAGGTAAGGCCTCTCAGGGCCTATATGAAGAGACAGCATATTGGGCTTGCCATGCCCCTAGGCCCCAATTTTTAACCATAGTTCGTGGTGTCCCTTCACTCTTCCCCAGGGCTCTGCTTTGGAATTCCTCTTTTGGTGGGACACCTGAGGTAACAAACCTGAAAGGAGTCCTCCCATCCCACAGATTGAAGAAAAACAATTGGGATCGGGCCAAATCCACAGAGAGGAAGATTCGTCCATGGCCCATGAGACCTCCCCAACATTCCACGGCCATCGCTGAAACAAAATCCAGAGACAAAAGCCTGAGCAAGCGCCTCAGACTCGCTCATTCTTCATATCCTGAAGAGTTCTTCTCATGGTTTGTAGATCGGGCGTGCCATACCTACGTCCCCAAACTTAAGCTGAGTTTGTGTTTTCAGTCTTCTGTCCTCAAAGTACTGGGCCACACTCCCTCCAGGCTGGGGCCCCTGGAGCCACACATTAGGACTGCCCCCACCCAATCCATGGGAATTCTGCCCATTCCATTGTCAAAAATCGTACAAATTAGGAGAACCCTCCAAAGTCCCTGAGGCCATCCCAATAGTGTAGGTCGACCGGGAAAAAAAAAGGGCGGGTGATACCAGCTGAGCATCTACCTCCACTCATCTACCTCCACTCATACCAAGAAGATTGAACCAGACAGGACCCGAGGCCATTATCGGATCCATTGCTTTGGTTTACAGGCATGTCTCCTCAAAAGCCTGGATTCCAATACCAGCAGAGGGGATTTCCTGAGGCACCCTTCAGAACAAATCTCGTCTCCACAAGGAAACTTGTGCATGGGAGCTATGCCAAAGCTTAGGAGAAAACTTCAGGGTCCCGGTACCACCTCCCCATTCCAAGGCCCTCATGGACACAAACACACGTTAGGACCCATCCTCTGGAAAGTGCATTTCAACTCAGCCACCCCGGGTGCTCCCGCAGATCCATTAGGTCTAAACTGTCTTGTTGCTAGGAGACAATTGGAAGGCGAGGCGGACTTCCCAGGCATCCATCCTCAAACTGTGCTCTGGAGTCATTCCATATGGGATGTCCTGGAGCTGTCCAACAGGTCTCAATTGTCCCGCAGAAGGAATCCTTGAAGGGGGCATCCCACATCTCCCAACGTGGAAAACCTCCATGGCCTCGAGATTCCGCTCCCTTCATGAAGGGGCCGTCATGCACAGAAACTCCAAACTGAGCCAACGTCGGATCCTCGCCCTGACTTCAGATGCATGAGATATTGGTTCAGATCTGCAGGGGGTACCTGCCGTGCCCTCACCCTGAATCCGAAGTCTAGCTTGTGTTCTCAGACTTCCGTCCTCACTCTCCTGGCCCCGAATCCCTCAAGTTTGGCAATTCCGGACCGACAATGAAGCACTCTGCCTGCCCTCTAGAAAAAATATATTCCCTAATGAGCAGCCCAGGCAGCTTAAATGAGGATAAACCTAAACGGCACTCGAAGGTACCCAAATTATATAGTCTAACCAGGGCACTAATGCACTGTCTGACACAACCTGAGCCCGGACCTGCTGACCAACACCCAGACAGCTGACCCCACGCTGAGCACATCAGACCCGCCATGGCCTTAGGTCATCATCTCTTCCCTACCTCAGTTTTCAGGCTTCAGAACCTAGACCTTATCTCCAATCACTGCCCACGGGTGACTGTGATGCAGAAATCAGAACTCTTCCTGACCCATGGCAAGAAACCTTGTGGTTGGCATGTTGTCCAACGTTCAGTGTAGGAGAAACCAGCATTCACCCTGAGGCCCCGCCCATTCTTGAGTGCGACGAGAGCATAAACACGCATTGTGACCTCAGCGTGTGTCCTGTCCTCTAGTAAGTCCTCTCAGTGGCTGGACCATTAGATGTCATAATGGGCTTGACATGTCCCTAGTCCCCAATTTTTAACCAGATTTCTGGTTGTCCTGTCGCCCCACCCCAGGGCTCTACTCTGGAATCCCTCATTTCATGGGACATCTGAGGTTGAAAAACAAAATGAAACAAATCGACAACAACAACAAAAAAACGGACTTCTTCCATCCCCAGAATGACCCCAAACTCTTTGGACGGGACCGAACCCCCAGAGAGTAAGACTCGTCCATTTCCCATGAAGTCACCCGGCAATTTCACGACCATGAGTGACACGATATCCAGAGACATAAACTTGAGCAAGAGCCTCACACTCGCCCTTTTTTCATATCCTGAAGTGTTCTCCTCATGGTCTGTAGATCAGTCCTGCCATACCTGGACCAAAAACATAAGCCGAGTTTGTGTTTTCAGACAACTGTCCAAACAGCTCTGGCCTACACACCCTACAGGCTCAGGGCCCTGGAGCCAAACCTGAGGACTGTACTTGCCCTCTCCAAGGGAATTGTATGTGCCCATTCCAATGGCCACAACCCTACTAATAGGATAACCTCTAAAGTCCCTAAGGCCATCCCAATAGTTGTGGCTTCCTAGGACAAACAGGGGCAATCTGAGCCCATCTGAGCACCTACCTGCACTCAGACCCGTAGACTGATGTCCCCAGAGGTAAAAAGGAACGAACAGGCCCCTAGGCACTAATCGGATCCATTGCTTTGGTTTCCAGGCATCTCTCCTCAGAGGCCTGGATCTCAATACCAGCATATGGCTGTTTCTTTACTCACCCATCAGAACAAAACTCATCTACACATGGGAAACATGCACGTTGAAGCTGTGTCAAAGCCTCTGTTTAGGAGAACCCTTCAGGGCCCCAGGGCCACCGCTTCATTCCAAAGTCTCCATAGACACAAAAACATATTAGGACACATTCACAGGAGAGTCCATTTCAACTCAGCCTCCTCGGTTGCCCCCCACATCCAGCAGATCTAACCTGTCTTGTTGCTTGGAGACAATTGGAATGCGAGGTGGGCTACCCAGCCATCCATCCTTAGAACCCTGCTCGGAATCGTTGGCCTGGAGCCAACCAACAGGTCTCAATTGTCCTGCAGAAGAATCTTTGCAGTTTGGAGCTTCTCACAACTCCCATCGTGGGAAAACCCCCATGTCCTCGTGATCCAACCCCCTTCAAGAAAGGGCCATCAGGGCAGAAAGTCCAACCTGAGCGATCGTCTGAGCCTTGCCGTGACTTCAGATGCACGAGATCTCTATTGAGGTCTGTAGATTGTGCCTGCCATATCCTCACCCAGAAACCTAGGCCTAGCTTGGGTTCTCAGACTCCGTCCTCAGACTACTGGCCCACAAGCCCTCCAGTTAGGGAATCCAGAACTACAATGCCGCACTCTGCCTGCCCTACAGAAGTAAAACATTGCCCTCAGGGCTACCCCGAAACCCCAAATGAGGATCAACCTGCACGCCATTCGGCTGTACCCCAAACATATAGGCTGACATGGGCACTATTTCCCCTACTGACCCAGCCTGAGCCTGGACCTCTGGTCCCACCCAGACAGCTGGCCGCACACTGAGCACATCGGACCCGCCATGGCCTTAGGTCGTCATCTCGTCCCAACTGCAGTTTTCAGGCACCAGAACCTAGACCTTATCTCCAACCACTGCCCAGGGTTGAAAATTATGCAGAATCAGAACTCTTTCCCCATGGCAAGAAACCTTGTGCGTGGCATGTTGTCCAACGTTCAGTGTAGTTGAAACAAGCGTGGCCCATGAGGCCCAGCCCATGCTTGCGGGCCCCATTGGTCACAAACACACATTGTGACCCTCAGCCTGAGCCCAGTCCTCAGGTAAGGCCTCTCAGGGCCTATATGAAGAGACAGCATATTGGGCTTGCCATGCCCCTAGGCCCCAATTTTTAACCATAGTTCGGGGTGTCCCTTCACTCTTCCCCAGGGCTCTGCTTTGGAATTCCTCTTTTGGTGGGACACCTGAGGTAACAAACCTGAAAGGAGTCCTCCCATCCCACAGATTGAAGAAAAACAATTGGGATCGGGCCAAATCCACAGAGAGGAAGATTCGTCCATGGCCCATGAGACCTCCCCAACATTCCACGGCCATCGCTGAAACAAAATCCAGAGACAAAAGCCTGAGCAAGCGCCTCAGACTCGCTCATTCTTCATATCCTGAAGAGTTCTTCTCATGGTTTGTAGATCGGGCGTGCCATACCTACGTCCCCAAACTTAAGCTGAGTTTGTGTTTTCAGTCTTCTGTCCTCAAAGTACTGGGCCACACTCCCTCCAGGCTGGGGCCCCTGGAGCCACACATTAGGACTGCCCCCACCCAATCCATGGGAATTCTGCCCATTCCATTGTCAAAAATCGTACAAATTAGGAGAACCCTCCAAAGTCCCTGAGGCCATCCCAATAGTGTAGGTCGACCGGGAAAAAAAAGGGCGGGTGATACCAGCTGAGCATCTACCTCCACTCATCTACCTCCACTCATACCAAGAAGATTGAACCAGACAGGACCCGAGGCCATTATCGGATCCATTGCTTTGGTTTACAGGCATGTCTCCTCAAAAGCCTGGATTCCAATACCAGCAGAGGGGATTTCCTGAGGCACCCTTCAGAACAAATCTCGTCTCCACAAGGAAACTTGTGCATGGGAGCTATGCCAAAGCTTAGGAGAAAACTTCAGGGTCCCGGTACCACCTCCCCATTCCAAGGCCCTCATGGACACAAACACACGTTAGGACCCATCCTCTGGAAAGTGCATTTCAACTCAGCCACCCCGGGTGCTCCCGCAGATCCATTAGGTCTAAACTGTCTTGTTGCTAGGAGACAATTGGAAGGCGAGGCGGACTTCCCAGGCATCCATCCTCAAACTGTGCTCTGGAGTCATTCCATATGGGATGTCCTGGAGCTGTCCAACAGGTCTCAATTGTCCCGCAGAAGGAATCCTTGAAGGGGGCATCCCACATCTCCCAACGTGGAAAACCTCCATGGCCTCGAGATTCCGCTCCCTTCATGAAGGGGCCGTCATGCACAGAAACTCCAAACTGAGCCAACGTCGGATCCTCGCCCTGACTTCAGATGCATGAGATATTGGTTCAGATCTGCAGGGGGTACCTGCCGTGCCCTCACCCTGAATCCGAAGTCTAGCTTGTGTTCTCAGACTTCCGTCCTCACTCTCCTGGCCCCGAATCCCTCAAGTTTGGCAATTCCGGACCGACAATGAAGCACTCTGCCTGCCCTCTAGAAAAAATATATTCCCTAATGAGCAGCCCAGGCAGCTTAAATGAGGATAAACCTAAACGGCACTCGAAGGTACCCAAATTATATAGTCTAACCAGGGCACTAATGCACTGTCTGACACAACCTGAGCCCGGACCTGCTGACCAACACCCAGACAGCTGACCCCACGCTGAGCACATCAGACCCGCCATGGCCTTAGGTCATCATCTCTTCCCTACCTCAGTTTTCAGGCTTCAGAACCTAGACCTTATCTCCAATCACTGCCCACGGGTGACTGTGATGCAGAAATCAGAACTCTTCCTGACCCATGGCAAGAAACCTTGTGGTTGGCATGTTGTCCAACGTTCAGTGTAGGAGAAACCAGCATTCACCCTGAGGCCCCGCCCATTCTTGCGTGCGACGAGAGCATAAACACGCATTGTGACCTCAGCGTGTGTCCTGTCCTCTAGTAAGTCCTCTCAGTGGCTGGACCATTAGATGTCATAATGGGCTTGACATGTCCCTAGTCCCCAATTTTTAACCAGATTTCTGGTTGTCCTGTCGCCCCACCCCAGGGCTCTACTCTGGAATCCCTCATTTGGTGGGACATCTGAGGTTGAAAAACAAAATGAAACAAATCGACAACAACAACAAAAAAACGGACTTCTTCCATCCCCAGAATGAGCCCAAACTCTTTGGATGGGTCCGAACCCCCAGAGAGTAAGACTGGTCCATTTCCCATGAAGTCACCCGGCAATTTCACGACCATGAGTGACATGATATCCAGAGACAAAAACTTGAGCAAGAGCCTCACACTCGCCCTTTTTTCATATCCCGAAGTGTTCTCCTCATGGTCTGTAGATCAGTCCTGCCATACCTATGACCCAAAACATAAGCCGAGTTTGTGTTTTCAGACAACTGTCCAAACAGCTCTGGCCTACACGCCCTACAGGCTCAGGCTCCTGGAGCCAAACCGGAGAACTGTACTTGCCGTCTCCAAGGGAATTGTATGTGCCCATTCCAAAGGCCACAACCCTACTAGTAGGATAACCTCAAAAGTCCCTGAGGCCATCCCAATAGTTGTGGCTTCCCAGGACAAACAGGGGCAATCTGAGCCCATCTGAGCACCTATCTGCACTCAGACCTGTAGACTGATGTCCCCAGAGGTAAAAAGGAACGAACAGGCCCCTAGGCACTAATCGGATCCCTTGCTTTGGTTTGCAGGCATCTCTCATCAGAGGCCTTGATTTCAATACCAGCATATGGCTGTTTCTTGACTCACCCATCAGAACAAATCTCATCTACACATGGGAAACATGCACGTTGGAGCTGTGTCAAAGCCTCTGTTTAGGAGAACCCTTCAGGGCCCCAGGGCCACCGCTTCATTCAAAGGTCTCCATAGACACAAAAACATATTAGGACACATCCACAGGAGAGTTCATTTCAACTCAGCCTCCTCGGTTGCCCCCCACATAAAGCAGATCTAACCTGTCTTGTTGCTTGGAGACAATTGGAATGCGAGGTGGGCTACCCAGCCATCCATCCTTAGAACCCTGCTCGGAATCGTTGGCCTGGAGCCAACCAACAGGTCTCAATTGTCCTGCAGAAGAATCTTTGCAGTTTGGAGCTTCTCACAACTCCCATCGTGCGAAAACCCCCATGTCCTCGTGATCCAACCCCCTTCAAGAACGGGCCATCAGGGCAGAAAGTCCAACAGGAGCGATCGTCTGAACTTTGCCCTGACTTCAGATGCACGAGATCTCTATTGAGGTCTGTAGATTGTGCCTGCCATATCCTCACCCAGAAACCTAGGCCTAGCTTGGGTTCTCAGACTCCGTCCTCAGACTACTGGCCCACAAGCCCTCCAGTTTGGCAATCCAGAACTACAATGCCGCACTCTGCCTGCCCTACAGAAGTAAAACATTGCCCTCAGGGCTACACCGAAACCCCAAATGAGGATCAACCTGCACGCCATTCGGCTGTACCCCAAACATATAGGCTGACCTGGGCACTATTTCCACTTCTGACCTAGCCTGAGCCTGGACCTCCTGGTCCCACCCAGACAGCTGGCCGCACACTGAGCACATCGGTCCCGCATGGCCTTAGGTCGTCATCTCTTCCCAACTGCGGTTTTCAGGCTCCAGAACCTAGACCTTATCTCCAACAACTGCCCAGGGTTGAAAATGATGCAGAAATCAGAACTCTTTCCCCATGGCAAGAAACCTTGTGGTTGGCATGTTGTCCAACGTGAGTGTAGTTGAAACAAGCATGGCCCATGAGGCCCAGCCCATGCTTGCGGGCCACATTGGTCACAAAGACACATTGTGACCCTCAGCCTGAGCCCAGGCCTCAGTAAGGCCTCTCAGGGCCTATATGAAGAGACAGCATATTGGGCTTGCCATGCCCCTAGGCCCCAATTTTTAACCATAGTTCGGGGTGTCCCTTCACTCTTCCCCAGGGCTCTGCTTTGGAATTCCTCTTTTGGTGGGACACCTGAGGTAACAAACCTGAAAGGAGTCCTCCCATCCCACAGATTGACGAAAACAATTGAGATTCGGCCAAATCCACAGAGAGGAAGATTCGTCCATGGCCCATGAGACCTCCCCAACATTCCACGGCCATCGCTGAAACAAAATCCAGAGACAAAAGCCTGAGCAAGCGCCTCAGACTCGCTCATTCTTCATATCCTGAAGAGTTCTTCTCATGGTTTGTAGATCGGGCGTGCCATACCTACGTCCCCAAACTTAAGCTGAGTTTGTGTTTTCAGTCTTCTGTCCTCAAAGTACTGGGCCACACTCCCTCCAGGCTGGGGCCCCTGGAGCCACACATTAGGACTGCCCCCACCCAATCCATGGGAATTCTGCCCATTCCATTGTCAAAAATCGTACAAATTAGGAGAACCCTCCAAAGTCCCTGAGGCCATCCCAATAGTGTAGGTCGACCGGGAAAAAAAAGGGCGGGTGATACCAGCTGAGCATCTACCTCCACTCATCTACCTCCACTCATACCAAGAAGATTGAACCAGACAGGACCCGAGGCCATTATCGGATCCATTGCTTTGGTTTACAGGCATGTCTCCTCAAAAGCCTGGATTCCTATACCAGCAGAGGGGATTTCCTGAGGCACCCATCAGAACAAATCACTTCTCCACAAGGAAACTTGTGCAAGGGAGCTATGCCAAAGCTTAGGAGAATAATTCAGGGTCCCGGTGCCACCTCCCCATTCCAAGGCCCTCATGGACACAAACACACGTTAGGACCCATTCTCTGGAATGTGCATTTCAACTCAGCCAACCCGGTTGCTCCCGCAGATCCATTAGATCTAAACTGTCTTGTTGCTAGGAGACAATTGGAAGGCGAGGCAGACTTCCCAGGCATCCATCCTCGAACGGTGCTCTGGAGTCATTCCATATGGGATATCCTGGAGCTGTCCAACAGGTCTCAATTGTCCCGCAGAAGGAATCCTTGAAGGGGGCATCCCACATCCCCCAACGTGGAAAAGCTCCATGGCCTCGAGATTCCGCTCCCTTCATGAAGGGGCCGTCATACACAGAAACTCCAACCTGAGCCAACGTCGGATCCTCGCCCTGACTTCAGATGCATGAGATATTGGTTCAGATCTGCAGGGGGAACCTGCCGTGCCCTCACCCTGAATCCGAGTCTCCTTGGGTTCTCAGACTTCCTTCCTCACTCTCCTGGCCCCGAAGCCCTCAAGTTTGGCAATTCCGGACCGACAATGAAGCACTCTGCCTGCCCTCTAGAAAAAATATATTGCCTAATGAGCTGCCCAGGCAGCTTAAATGAAGATAAACCTACACGGCACTCGAATGTACCCAAATTATATAGTCTAACCTGGGCACTAATGCACTGTCTGACACAACCTGAGCCCGGACCTGCTGATCAACACCCAGACACCTGACCGCACCCTGAGCACATCAGACCCGCCATGGCCTTAGGTCATCATCTCTTCCCTACCTCAGTTTTCAGGCTTCAGATCCTAGACCTTATCTCCAATCACTGCCCACGGGTGACTGTGATGCAGAAATCAGAACTCTTCCTGACCCATGGCAAGAAACCTTGTGGTTGGCATGTTGTCCAACGTTCAGTGTAGGAGAAACAAGCATTCACCCTGAGGCCCCGCCCATTCTTGAGTGCGACGAGAGCATAAACACGCATTGTGACCTCAGCGTGAGTCCTGTCCTCTAGTAAGTCCTCTCAGTGGCTGGACCATTAGATGTCATAATGGGCTTGACATGTCCCTAGTCCCCAATTTTTAACCAGATTTCTGGTTGTCCTGTCGCCCCACCCCAGGGCTCTACTCTGGAATCCCTCATTTGGTGGGACATCTGAGGTTGAAAAACAAAATGAAACAAATCGACAACAACAACAAAAAAACGGACTTCTTCCATCCCCAGAATGAGCCCAAACTCTTTGGATGGGTCCGAACCCCCAGAGAGTAAGACTGGTCCATTTCCCATGAAGTCACCCGGCAATTTCACGACCATGAGTGACACGATATCCAGAGACAAAAACTTGAGCAAGAGCCTCACACTCGCCCTTTTTTCATATCCCGAAGTGTTCTCCTCATGGTCTGTAGATCAGTCCTGCCATTTCTATGACCCAAAACATAAGCCGAGTTTGTGTTTTCAGACAACTGTCCAAACAGCTCTGGCCTACACGCCCTACAGGCTCAGGCTCCTGGAGCCAAACCGGAGAACTGTACTTGCCGTCTCCAAGGGAATTGTATGTGCCCATTCCAAAGGCCACAACCCTACTAGTAGGATAACCTCAAAAGTCCCTGAGGCCATCCCAATAGTTGTGGCTTCCCAGGACAAACAGGGGCAATCTGAGCCCATCTGAGCACCTATCTGCACTCAGACCTGTAGACTGATGTCCCCAGAGGTAAAAAGGAACGAACAGGCCCCTAGGCACTAATCGGATCCCTTGCTTTGGTTTGCAGGCATCTCTCATCAGAGGCCTTGATTTCAATACCAGCATATGGCTGTTTCTTGACTCACCCATCAGAACAAATCTCATCTACACATGGGAAACATGCACGTTGGAGCTGTGTCAAAGCCTCTGTTTAGGAGAACCCTTCAGGGCCCCAGGGCCACCGCTTCATTCAAAGGTCTCCATAGACACAAAAACATATTAGGACACATCCACAGGAGAGTCCATTTCAACTCAGCCTCCTCGGTTGCCCCCCACATAAAGCAGATCTAACCTGTCTTGTTGCTTGGAGACAATTGGAATGCGAGGTGGGCTACCCAGCCATCCATCCTTAGAACCCTGCTCGGAATCGTTGGCCTGGAGCCAACCAACAGGTCTCAATTGTCCTGCAGAAGAATCTTTGCAGTTTGGAGCTTCTCACAACTCCCATCGTGCGAAAACCCCCATGTCCTCGTGATCCAACCCCCTTCAAGAACGGGCCATCAGGGCAGAAAGTCCAACAGGAGCGATCGTCTGAACTTTGCCCTGACTTCAGATGCACGAGATCTCTATTGAGGTCTGTAGATTGTGCCTGCCATATCCTCACCCAGAAACCTAGGCCTAGCTTGGGTTCTCATACTCCGTCCTCAGACTACTGGCCCACAAGCCCTCCAGTTTGGCAATCCAGAACTACAATGCCGCACTCTGCCTGCCCTACAGAAGTAAAACATTGCCCTCAGGGCTACACCGAAACCCCAAATGAGGATCAACCTGCACGCCATTCGGCTGTACCCCAAACATATAGGCTGACCTGGGCACTATTTCCCCTTCTGACCTAGCCTGAGCCTGGACCTCCTGGTCCCACCCAGACAGCTGGCCGCACACTGAGCACATCGGTCCCGCATGGCCTTAGGTCGTCATCTCTTCCCAACTGCGGTTTTCAGGCTCCAGAACCTAGACCTTATCTCCAACAACTGCCCAGGGTTGAAAATGATGCAGAAATCAGAACTCTTTCCCCATGGCAAGAAACCTTGTGGTTGGCATGTTGTCCAACGTGAGTGTAGTTGAAACAAGCGTGGCCCATGAGGCCCAGCCCATGATTGCGGGCCACATTGGTCACAAAGACACATTGTGACCCTCAGCCTGAGCCCAGGCCTCAGTAAGGCCTCTCAGGGCCTATATGAAGAGACAGCATATTGGGCTTGCCATGCCCCTAGGCCCCAATTTTTAACCATAGTTCGGGGTGTCCCTTCACTCTTCCCCAGGGCTCTGCTTTGGAATTCCTCTTTTGGTGGGACACCTGAGGTAACAAACCTGAAAGGAGTTTTCCCATCCCACAGATTGACGAAAAGCAATTGAGATTCGGCCAAATCCACAGAGAGGAAGATTCGTCCATGGCCCATGAGACCTCCCCAACATTCCACGGCCATCGCTGAAACAAAATCCAGAGACAAAAGCCTGAGCAAGCGCCTCAGACTCGCTCATTCTTCATATCCTGAAGAGTTCTTCTCATGGTTTGTAGATCGGGCGTGCCATACCTACGTCCCCAAACTTAAGCTGAGTTTGTGTTTTCAGTCTTCTGTCCTCAAAGTACTGGGCCACACTCCCTCCAGGCTGGGGCCCCTGGAGCCACACATTAGGACTGCCCCCACCCAATCCATGGGAATTCTGCCCATTCCATTGTCAAAAATCGTACAAATTAGGAGAACCCTCCAAAGTCCCTGAGGCCATCCCAATAGTGTAGGTCGACCGGGAAAAAAAAGGGCGGGTGATACCAGCTGAGCATCTACCTCCACTCATCTACCTCCACTCATACCAAGAAGATTGAACCAGACAGGACCCGAGGCCATTATCGGATCCATTGCTTTGGTTTACAGGCATGTCTCCTCAAAAGCCTGGATTCCTATACCAGCAGAGGGGATTTCCTGAGGCACCCATCAGAACAAATCACTTCTCCACAAGGAAACTTGTGCAAGGGAGCTATGCCAAAGCTTAGGAGAATAATTCAGGGTCCCGGTGCCACCTCCCCATTCCAAGGCCCTCATGGACACAAACACACGTTAGGACCCATTCTCTGGAATGTGCATTTCAACTCAGCCAACCCGGTTGCTCCCGCAGATCCATTAGATCTAAACTGTCTTGTTGCTAGGAGACAATTGGAAGGCGAGGCAGACTTCCCAGGCATCCATCCTCGAACGGTGCTCTGGAGTCATTCCATATGGGATATCCTGGAGCTGTCCAACAGGTCTCAATTGTCCCGCAGAAGGAATCCTTGAAGGGGGCATCCCACATCCCCCAACGTGGAAAAGCTCCATGGCCTCGAGATTCCGCTCCCTTCATGAAGGGGCCGTCATACACAGAAACTCCAACCTGAGCCAACGTCGGATCCTCGCCCTGACTTCAGATGCATGAGATATTGGTTCAGATCTGCAGGGGGAACCTGCCGTGCCCTCACCCTGAATCCGAAGTCTCCTTGGGTTCTCAGACTTCCTTCCTCACTCTCCTGGCCCCGAAGCCCTCAAGTTTGGCAATTCCGGACCGACAATGAAGCACTCTGCCTGCCCTCTAGAAAAAATATATTGCCTAATGAGCTGCCCAGGCAGCTTAAATGAAGATAAACCTACACGGCACTCGAATGTACCCAAATTATATAGTCTAACCTGGGCACTAATGCACTGTCTGACACAACCTGAGCCCGGACCTGCTGATCAACACCCAGACACCTGACCGCACCCTGAGCACATCAGACCCGCCATGGCCTTAGGTCATCATCTCTTCCCTACCTCAGTTTTCAGGCTTCAGATCCTAGACCTTATCTCCAATCACTGCCCACGGGTGACTGTGATGCAGAAATCAGAACTCTTCCTGACCCATGGCAAGAAACCTTGTGGTTGGCATGTTGTCCAACGTTCAGTGTAGGAGAAACAAGCATTCACCCTGAGGCCCCGCCCATTCTTGAGTGCGACGAGAGCATAAACACGCATTGTGACCTCAGCGTGAGTCCTGTCCTCTAGTAAGTCCTCTCAGTGGCTGGACCATTAGATGTCATAATGGGCTTGACATGTCCCTAGTCCCCAATTTTTAACCAGATTTCTGGTTGTCCAGTCGCCCCACCCCAGGTCTCTACTATGGAATCCCTCATTTCGTGGGACATCTGAGGTTGAAAAACAAAATGAAACAAATCGACAACAACAACAAAAAAACGGACTTCTTCCATCCCCAGAATGACGCCAAACTCTTTGGACGGGACCGAACCCCCAGAGAGTAAGACTCGTCCATTTCCCATGAAGTCACCCGGCAATTTCACGAACATGAGTGACACGATATCCAGAGACATAAACTTGAGCAAGAGCCTCACACTCGCCCTTTTTTCATATCCCGAAGTGTTCTCCTCATGGTCTGTAGATCAGTCCTGCCATACCTGGACCAAAAACATAAGCCGAGTTTGTGTTTTCAGACAACTGTCCAAACAGCTCTGGCCTACACACCCTACAGGCTCAGGGCCCTGGAGCCAAACCTGAGGACTGTACTTGCCCTCTCCAAGGGAATTGTATGTGCCCATTCCAATGGCCACAACCCTACTAATAGGATAACCTCTAAAGTCCCTAAGGCCATCCCAATAGTTGTGGCTTCCCAGGACAAACAGGGGCAATCTGAGCCCATCTGAGCACCTACCTGCACTCAGACCCGTAGACTGATGTCCCCAAAGGTAAAAAGGAACGAACAGGCCCCTAGGCACTAATCGGATCCATTGCTTTGTTTTGCAGGCATCTCTCCTCAGAGGCCTGGATCTCAATACCAGCATATGGCTGTTTCTTGACTCACCCATCAGAACAAAACTCATCTACACATGGGAAACATGCACGTTGGAGCTGTGTCAAAGCCTCTGTTTAGGAGAACCCTTCAGGGCCCCAGGGCCACCGCTTCATTCCAAGGTCTCCATAGACACAAAAACATATTAGGACACATCCACAGGAGAGTCCATTTCAACTCAGCCTCCTCGGTTGCCCCCCACATCCAGCAGATCTAACCTGTCTTGTTGCTTGGAGACAATTGGAATGCGAGGTGGGCTACCCAGCCATCCATCCTTAGAACCCTGCTCGGAATCGTTGGCCTGGAGCCAACCAACAGATCTCAATTGTCCTGAGAAGAATCTTTGCAGTTTGGAGCTTCTCACAACTCCCATCGTGGGAAAACCCCCATGTCCTCGTGATCCAACCCCCTTCAAGAAAGGGCCATCAGGGCAGAAAGTCCAACCTGAGCGATCGTCTGATCCTTGCCCTGACTTCAGATGCACGAGATCTCTATTGAGGTCTGTAGATTGTGCCTGCCATATCCTCACCCAGAAACCTAGGCCTAGCTTGGGTTCTCAGACTCCGTCCTCAGACTACTGGCCCACAAGCCCTCCAGTTGGGCAATCCAGAACTAAAATGCCGCACTCTGCCTGCCCTACAGAAGTAAAACATTGCCCTCAGGGCTACACCGAAACCCCAAATGAGGATCAACCTGCACGCCATTCGGCTGTACCCCAAACATATAGGCTGACCTGGGCACTATTTCCCCTTCTGACCTAGCCTGAGCCTGGACCTCCTGGTCCCACCCAGACAGCTGGCCGCACACTGAGCACATCGGTCCCGCATGGCCTTAGGTCGTCATCTCTTCCCAACTGCGGTTTTCTGGCTCCAGAACCTAGACCTTATCTCCAACCACTGCCCAGGGTTGAAAATGATGCAGAAATCAGAACTCTTTCCCCATGGAAGAAACCTTGTGGTTGGCATGTTGTCCAACGTTCAGTGTAGTTGAAACAAGCGTGGCCCATGAGGCCCAGCCCATGCTTGCGGGCCACATTGGTCACAAAGACACATTGTGACCCTCAGCCTGAGCCCAGGCTTCAGTAAGGCCTCTCAGGGCCTATATGAAGAGACAGCATATTGGGCTTTCCATGCCCCTAGGCCCCAATTTTTAACCATAGTTCGCGGTGTCCCTTCACTCTTCCCCAGGGCTCTGCTTTGGAATTACTCTTTTGGTGGGACACCTGAGGTAACAAACCTGAAAGGAGTCCTCCATCCCACAGATTGACGAAAACAATTGAGATTCGGCCAAATCCACAGAGAGGAAGATTCGTCCATGGCCCATGAGACCTCCCCAACATTCCACGGCCATCGCTGAAACAAAATCCAGAGACAAAAGCCTGAGCAAGCGCCTCAGACTCGCTCATTCTTCATATCCTGAAGAGTTCTTCTCATGGTTTGTAGATCGGGCGTGCCATACCTACGTCCCCAAACTTAAGCTGAGTTTGTGTTTTCAGTCTTCTGTCCTCAAAGTACTGGGCCACACTCCCTCCAGGCTGGGGCCCCTGGAGCCACACATTAGGACTGCCCCCACCCAATCCATGGGAATTCTGCCCATTCCA